>NW_026734444.1:300000-413124 GCF_949786415.1 Peromyscus eremicus | reverse complement strand
AGACTTGAACTAGATATGGCCGTGTGTGTAGGAAGCACAGTTTTTTTGTTCTGAGCAAGCTCAATGTTCGGACCCCATAGGGAACACAGTAGAGTAGAAGAGTGCTTTTTTCTCAAAAGCAGTGTGTTTCTTGTAAGGCGAGCTAGCGTTTGTTTTCCATTCCTAAATGGAGTTGAATCACATGCAGTTTCTAGTCCTACAAGCAAGAGTTGTTTTCTGGTAAGGAAAGTCACTATTGCGCTATCATTGCCATACACAGTGCAAATAGCCCTCCCGTCTGTTCCCAGCAAGTACAGTGTATTGGACTGAAGAGGAGCTACTGTTCTTCTCAGTTTCCTAAGCAGAGTTGAACTAGATATGGCCCGTGTGTGTAGGAAGCACAGTTCTTTTTTTCTGAGCAAGCTCACTGTTTTGGCCCTATAGGAAACACAGTAGAGTAGAAGTGTGCTCTTTTCTCCAAAGCAGAGTGTGTTTCTTGTAAAGCGAGCTAGAGTTTGTTTCCCAGTACTAAATGGAGTTGAGTCACATGCAGTTTTTTGTCCTATGAGCAAGAGTTGTTTTCTGGTAAGACGAGTCACTATTGTGGTCCAATTGCCATACACAGTGCAAATAGCACTGGCGTCTGTTCCCAGCAAGTACAGTGTATTGGAAAGAAGAGGATCTTCTGTTCTTGTCAGATTCCTAACAGAGTTGAACTAGATATAACCCGTGTGTGTAGTAAGCACAGTTCTTTTGTTCTGAGCAAGCTCACTGTTCGGACTCCATTGGAAACACAGTAGAGTAGAAGAGTGCTCTTTTATCAAAAGCAGAGTGTGTTTCTTGTAAGGCTAGCTAGTGTTTGTTTCCCAGTCAGAAACGAAGTTGAATCCCATGCAGTTTCTGGTCCTACGAGCAAAAGTTGTTTTCTGGTAAGAAGAGTCACTATTGCGCTCCCATTGCCATACACAGTGCAAATAGCACTCGTGTATGCTCCCAGCAAGTACAATGTATTGGACTGAAGAGGAGATACTGTTCTTGTCAGTTTCCTAACGGAGTAGAACTAGATATGGCCCGTGTGTGTAGGAAGCACAGGCCTTTTTTTCTGAGCAAGCTCACTGTTCGGACACCATAGGAAACACAGTAGAGTAGAAGAGTGCTCTTTTCTCAAAAGCAGAGTGTGTTTCTTGTAAGGCTAGCTAGTGTTTGTTTCCCAGTCAGAAACGAAGTTGAATCCCATGCATTTTCTGGTCCACGAGCAAGAGTTGTTTTCTGGTAAGAAGAGTCACTATTGCGCTCTCATTGCCATACACAGTGCAAATAGCACTCGCGTCTGTTCCCAGCAAGTACAGTGTATTGGACAGAAGAGGAGATAGTGTTCTTGTCAGATTTCTAACCAGAGTTGAACTAGATATGGCCCGTGTGTGTAGGAAGCACAGTTCTTTTGTTCTGAGCAAGCTCACTGTTCGGACCCAATAGGAAACACAGTAGAGTAGAAGAGTACTCTTTTCTCAAAAGCAGAGTGTGTTTCTTTTAAGGCAAGCTAGCATTTGTTTCCCAGTCCTAAATGGCGTTGAATAACATGCAGTTTGTGGTCCTATGAGCAAGAGTTGTGTTCTGGTAAGGAAAGTCACGATTGTGCTCTCATTGCCATACACAGTGCAAATAGCACTCGCGTCTGTTCCCAGCAAGTACAGTGTATTGGACTGAAGAGGATCTACTATTCTTGTCAGGTTCCTAAGCAGAGTTGAACTAGATATGGCCCGTGTGTGTAGGAAGCACAGTTCTTTTGTTCTGAGCAAGCTCACTGTTCGGACCCCATAGGAAACACAGTAGAGTAGAAGAGTGCTCTTTTCTCAAAAGCAGAGTGTGTTTCTTGTAAGGCAAGCTAGCGTTTGTTTTCCAGTCCTAAATGGAGTTGAATCACATGCAGTTTCTGGTCCTATGAGCAAGAGTTGTTTTCTGGTAAGGAAAGTCACTATTGCGCTCCCATTGCCATACACAGTGCAAATAGCACTTGCGTCTGTTCCCAGCAAGTACAGTGTATCAGACTGAAGAGGAGCTACTGTTCTTGTCAGTTTCCTAAGCAGAGTTGAACTAGATATGGCCCGTGTGTGTAGGAAGCACAGTTCTTATGTTCTGAGCAAGCTCACTGTTCAAGCCCTATAGGAAACACAGTAGAGTAGATGAGTGCTCTTTTCTCTAAAGCAGAGTGTGTTTCTTGTATGGCGAGCTATCGTTTGTTTCCCAGTCCTACATGGAGTTGAATCACATGCAGTTTCTGGTCCTACGAACAAGAGTTGTTTTCTGGTAAGGAAAGTCACATTGTGCTCCCATTGCCATACACAGTGCAAATAGCACTCGCGTCTGTTCCCAGCAAGTACAGTGTATTGGACTGAAGAGGATCTACTGTTCTTGTCAGGTTTTTAAGCAGAATTGAAATAGATATGTCCGTGTGTGTAGGAAGCACAGTTCTTTTGTTCTGAGCAAGCTCACTGTTCGGACCCCGTAGGAAACACAGTAGGGTAGAAGAGTGCTCTTTTCTCAAAAGCAGAGTATGTTTCTTGTAAGGCGAGCTACCGTTTGTTTCCCATTCCTAAATGGATTTGAATCACATGCAGTTTCTGGTCCTACGAGCAAGAGTTGTTTTCTGGTAAGGAAAGTCATTATAGCGCTCCCATTGCCATACACAGTGCAAATAGCACTCATGTCTGTTCCCAGCAAGTACAGTGTATCAGACTGAAGAGGAGCTACTGTTCTTGTCAGTTTCCTAAGCAGACTTTAACTAGATATGTTCCGTGTGTGTAGGAAGCACAGTTCTTTTGTTCTGAGCAAGCTCACTGTTTGGACCCTATAGGAAACACAGTAGAGTTGAAGAGTGCTCTTTTCTCTAAAGTAGAGTGTATTTCTTGAAGGCGAGCTCGCATTTGTTTCCCAGTCCTAAATAGAATTGAGTCACAGGCAGTTTTTGGTCCTACGAGCAAGAGTTGTTTTCTGGTAAGAAGAGTCACTATTGTGCTCCAAATGCCATACACAGTGCAAATAGCACTCGCGTCTGTTCCCAGGAAGTACAGTGTATTGGACTTAATAGGAGCTACTGTTCTTTTCAGTTTACTAAGCAGAGTTGAACTAGATATGATCCGTGTGTGTAGGAAGCACAGTTCTTTTGTTCTGAGCAATCTCACTGTTTGGAACCCATAGGAAACACAGTAGAGTAGAAGAGTGCTCTTTTCTCTAAAGCAGAGTGTGTTTCTTGTAAGGCGAGCTAGCGTTTGTTTCACAGTCCTAAATGGAGTTGAATCACATGCAGTTTTTCGTACTACGAGCAAGAGTTGTTTTCTGGTAAGAAGACTCACTATTGCGCTGCCATTGCCATACACAGGACAAATAGCACTGGCGTCTGTTCGCAGCAATTACAGTGTATTGGACTGAAGAAGATCTACTGTTCTTGTCAGGTTCCTAAGCAGACTTGAACTAGATATGGCCGTGTGTGTAGGAAGCACAGTTTTTTTGTTCTGAGCAAGCTCAATGTTCGGACCCCATAGGGAACACAGTAGAGTAGAAGAGTGCTTTTTTCTCAAAAGCAGAGTGTGTTTCTTGTAAGGCGAGCTAGCGTTTGTTTTCCATTCCTAAATGGAGTTGAATCACATGCAGTTTCTAGTCCTACAAGCAAGAGTTGTTTTCTGGTAAGGAAAGTCACTATTGCGCTATCATTGCCATACACAGTGCAAATAGCCCTCCCGTCTGTTCCCAGCAAGTACAGTGTATTGGACTGAAGAGGAGCTACTGTTCTTCTCAGTTTCCTAAGCAGAGTTGAACTAGATATGGCCCGTGTGTGTAGGAAGCACAGTTCTTTTTTTCTGAGCAAGCTCACTGTTTTGGCCCTATAGGAAACACAGTAGAGTAGAAGTGTGCTCTTTTCTCCAAAGCAGAGTGTGTTTCTTGTAAAGCGAGCTAGAGTTTGTTTCCCAGTACTAAATGGAGTTGAGTCACATGCAGTTTTTTGTCCTATGAGCAAGAGTTGTTTTCTGGTAAGACGAGTCACTATTGTGGTCCAATTGCCATACACAGTGCAAATAGCACTGGCGTCTGTTCCCAGCAAGTACAGTGTATTGGAAAGAAGAGGATCTTCTGTTCTTGTCAGATTCCTAAGCAGAGTTGAACTAGATATAACCCGTGTGTGTAGTAAGCACAGTTCTTTTGTTCTGAGCAAGCTCACTGTTCGGACTCCATTGGAAACACAGTAGAGTAGAAGAGTGCTCTTTTATCAAAAGCAGAGTGTGTTTCTTGTAAGGCTAGCTAGTGTTTGTTTCCCAGTCAGAAACGAAGTTGAATCCCATGCAGTTTCTGGTCCTACGAGCAAAAGTTGTTTTCTGGTAAGAAGAGTCACTATTGCGCTCCCATTGCCATACACAGTGCAAATAGCACTCGTGTATGCTCCCAGCAAGTACAATGTATTGGACTGAAGAGGAGATACTGTTCTTGTCAGTTTCCTAACGGAGTAGAACTAGATATGGCCCGTGTGTGTAGGAAGCACAGGCCTTTTTTTCTGAGCAAGCTCACTGTTCGGACACCATAGGAAACACAGTAGAGTAGAAGAGTGCTCTTTTCTCAAAAGCAGAGTGTGTTTCTTGTAAGGCTAGCTAGTGTTTGTTTCCCAGTCAGAAACGAAGTTGAATCCCATGCATTTTCTGGTCCTACGAGCAAGAGTTGTTTTCTGGTAAGAAGAGTCACTATTGCGCTCTCATTGCCATACACAGTGCAAATAGCACTCGCGTCCGTTCCCAGCAAGTACAGTGTATTGGACAGAAGAGGAGATAGTGTTCTTGTCAGATTTCTAACCAGAGTTGAACTAGATATGGCCCGTGTGTGTAGGAAGCACAGTTCTTTTGTTCTGAGCAAGCTCACTGTTCGGACCCAATAGGAAACACAGTAGAGTAGAAGAGTACTCTTTTCTCAAAAGCAGAGTGTGTTTCTTTTAAGGCAAGCTAGCATTTGTTTCCCAGTCCTAAATGGCGTTGAATAACATGCAGTTTGTGGTCCTATGAGCAAGAGTTGTGTTCTGGTAAGGAAAGTCACGATTGTGCTCTCATTGCCATACACAGTGCAAATAGCACTCGCGTCTGTTCCCAGCAAGTACAGTGTATTGGACTGAAGAGGATCTACTATTCTTGTCAGGTTCCTAAGCAGAGTTGAACTAGATATGGCCCGTGTGTGTAGGAAGCACAGTTCTTTTGTTCTGAGCAAGCTCACTGTTCGGACCCCATAGGAAACACAGTAGAGTAGAAGAGTGCTCTTTTCTCAAAAGCAGAGTGTGTTTCTTGTAAGGCAAGCTAGCGTTTGTTTTCCAGTCCTAAATGGAGTTGAATCACATGCAGTTTCTGGTCCTATGAGCAAGAGTTGTTTTCTGGTAAGGAAAGTCACTATTGCGCTCCCATTGCCATACACAGTGCAAATAGCACTTGCGTCTGTTCCCAGCAAGTACAGTGTATCAGACTGAAGAGGAGCTACTGTTCTTGTCAGTTTCCTAAGCAGAGTTGAACTAGATATGGCCCGTGTGTGTAGGAAGCACAGTTCTTATGTTCTGAGCAAGCTCACTGTTCAAGCCCTATAGGAAACACAGTAGAGTAGATGAGTGCTCTTTTCTCTAAAGCAGAGTGTGTTTCTTGTATGGCGAGCTATCGTTTGTTTCCCAGTCCTACATGGAGTTGAATCACATGCAGTTTCTGGTCCTACGAACAAGAGTTGTTTTCTGGTAAGGAAAGTCACATTGTGCTCCCATTGCCATACACAGTGCAAATAGCACTCGCGTCTGTTCCCAGCAAGTACAGTGTATTGGACTGAAGAGGATCTACTGTTCTTGTCAGGTTTTTAAGCAGAATTGAAATAGATATGTCCGTGTGTGTAGGAAGCACAGTTCTTTTGTTCTGAGCAAGCTCACTGTTCGGACCCCGTAGGAAACACAGTAGGGTAGAAGAGTGCTCTTTTCTCAAAAGCAGAGTATGTTTCTTGTAAGGCGAGCTACCGTTTGTTTCCCATTCCTAAATGGATTTGAATCACATGCAGTTTCTGGTCCTACGAGCAAGAGTTGTTTTCTGGTAAGGAAAGTCATTATAGCGCTCCCATTGCCATACACAGTGCAAATAGCACTCATGTCTGTTCCCAGCAAGTACAGTGTATCAGACTGAAGAGGAGCTACTGTTCTTGTCAGTTTCCTAAGCAGACTTTAACTAGATATGTTCCGTGTGTGTAGGAAGCACAGTTCTTTTGTTCTGAGCAAGCTCACTGTTTGGACCCTATAGGAAACACAGTAGAGTTGAAGAGTGCTCTTTTCTCTAAAGTAGAGTGTATTTCTTGAAGGCGAGCTCGCATTTGTTTCCCAGTCCTAAATAGAATTGAGTCACAGGCAGTTTTTGGTCCTACGAGCAAGAGTTGTTTTCTGGTAAGAAGAGTCACTATTGTGCTCCAAATGCCATACACAGTGCAAATAGCACTCGCGTCTGTTCCCAGGAAGTACAGTGTATTGGACTTAATAGGAGCTACTGTTCTTTTCAGTTTACTAAGCAGAGTTGAACTAGATATGATCCGTGTGTGTAGGAAGCACAGTTCTTTTGTTCTGAGCAATCTCACTGTTTGGAACCCATAGGAAACACAGTAGAGTAGAAGAGTGCTCTTTTCTCTAAAGCAGAGTGTGTTTCTTGTAAGGCGAGCTAGCGTTTGTTTCACAGTCCTAAATGGAGTTGAATCACATGCAGTTTTTCGTACTACGAGCAAGAGTTGTTTTCTGGTAAGAAGACTCACTATTGCGCTGCCATTGCCATACACAGGACAAATAGCACTGGCGTCTGTTCGCAGCAATTACAGTGTATTGGACTGAAGAAGATCTACTGTTCTTGTCAGGTTCCTAAGCAGACTTGAACTAGATATGGCCGTGTGTGTAGGAAGCACAGTTTTTTTGTTCTGAGCAAGCTCAATGTTCGGACCCCATAGGGAACACAGTAGAGTAGAAGAGTGCTTTTTTCTCAAAAGCAGAGTGTGTTTCTTGTAAGGCGAGCTAGCGTTTGTTTTCCATTCCTAAATGGAGTTGAATCACATGCAGTTTCTAGTCCTACAAGCAAGAGTTGTTTTCTGGTAAGGAAAGTCACTATTGCGCTATCATTGCCATACACAGTGCAAATAGCCCTCCCGTCTGTTCCCAGCAAGTACAGTGTATTGGACTGAAGAGGAGCTACTGTTCTTCTCAGTTTCCTAAGCAGAGTTGAACTAGATATGGCCCGTGTGTGTAGGAAGCACAGTTCTTTTTTTCTGAGCAAGCTCACTGTTTTGGCCCTATAGGAAACACAGTAGAGTAGAAGTGTGCTCTTTTCTCCAAAGCAGAGTGTGTTTCTTGTAAAGCGAGCTAGAGTTTGTTTCCCAGTACTAAATGGAGTTGAGTCACATGCAGTTTTTTGTCCTATGAGCAAGAGTTGTTTTCTGGTAAGACGAGTCACTATTGTGGTCCAATTGCCATACACAGTGCAAATAGCACTGGCGTCTGTTCCCAGCAAGTACAGTGTATTGGAAAGAAGAGGATCTTTTGTTCTTGTCAGATTCCTAAGCAGAGTTGAACTAGATATAACCCGTGTGTGTAGTAAGCACAGTTCTTTTGTTCTGAGCAAGCTCACTGTTCGGACTCCATTGGAAACACAGTAGAGTAGAAGAGTGCTCTTTTATCAAAAGCAGAGTGTGTTTCTTGTAAGGCTAGCTAGTGTTTGTTTCCCAGTCAGAAACGAAGTTGAATCCCATGCAGTTTCTGGTCCTACGAGCAAAAGTTGTTTTCTGGTAAGAAGAGTCACTATTGCGTTCCCATTGCCATACACAGTGCAAATAGCACTCGTGTATGCTCCCAGCAAGTACAATGTATTGGACTGAAGAGGAGATACTGTTCTTGTCAGTTTCCTAACGGAGTAGAACTAGATATGGCCCGTGTGTGTAGGAAGCACAGGCCTTTTTTTCTGAGCAAGCTCACTGTTCGGACACCATAGGAAACACAGTAGAGTAGAAGAGTGCTCTTTTCTCAAAAGCAGAGTGTGTTTCTTGTAAGGCTAGCTAGTGTTTGTTTCCCAGTCAGAAACGAAGTTGAATCCCATGCATTTTCTGGTCCTACGAGCAAGAGTTGTTTTCTGGTAAGAAGAGTCACTATTGCGCTCTCATTGCCATACACAGTGCAAATAGCACTCGCGTCTGTTCCCAGCAAGTACAGTGTATTGGACAGAAGAGGAGATAGTGTTCTTGTCAGATTTCTAACCAGAGTTGAACTAGATATGTCCCGTGTGTGTAGGAAGCACAGTTCTTTTGTTCTGAGCAAGCTCACTGTTCGGACCCAATAGGAAACACAGTAGAGTAGAAGAGTACTCTTTTCTCAAAAGCAGAGTGTGTTTCTTTTAAGGCAAGCTAGCATTTGTTTCCCAGTCCTAAATGGCGTTGAATAACATGCAGTTTGTGGTCCTATGAGCAAGAGTTGTGTTCTGGTAAGGAAAGTCACGATTGTGCTCTCATTGCCATACACAGTGCAAATAGCACTCGCGTCTGTTCCCAGCAAGTACAGTGTATTGGACTGAAGAGGATCTACTATTCTTGTCAGGTTCCTAAGCAGAGTTGAACTAGATATGGCCCGTGTGTGTAGGAAGCACAGTTCTTTTGTTCTGAGCAAGCTCACTGTTCGGACCCCATAGGAAACACAGTAGAGTAGAAGAGTGCTCTTTTCTCAAAAGCAGAGTGTGTTTCTTGTAAGGCAAGCTAGCGTTTGTTTTCCAGTCCTAAATGGAGTTGAATCACATGCAGTTTCTGGTCCTATGAGCAAGAGTTGTTTTCTGGTAAGGAAAGTCACTATTGCGCTCCCATTGCCATACACAGTGCAAATAGCACTTGCGTCTGTTCCCAGCAAGTACAGTGTATCAGACTGAAGAGGAGCTACTGTTCTTGTCAGTTTCCTAAGCAGAGTTGAACTAGATATGGCCCGTGTGTGTAGGAAGCACAGTTCTTATGTTCTGAGCAAGCTCACTGTTCAAGCCCTATAGGAAACACAGTAGAGTAGATGAGTGCTCTTTTCTCTAAAGCAGAGTGTGTTTCTTGTATGGCGAGCTATCGTTTGTTTCCCAGTCCTACATGGAGTTGAATCACATGCAGTTTCTGGTCCTACGAACAAGAGTTGTTTTCTGGTAAGGAAAGTCACATTGTGCTCCCATTGCCATACACAGTGCAAATAGCACTCGCGTCTGTTCCCAGCAAGTACAGTGTATTGGACTGAAGAGGATCTACTGTTTTTGTCAGGTTTTTAAGCAGAATTGAAATAGATATGTCCGTGTGTGTAGGAAGCACAGTTCTTTTTTTCTGAGCAAGCTCACTGTTCGGACCCCGTAGGAAACACAGTAGGGTAGAAGAGTGCTCTTTTCTCAAAAGCAGAGTATGTTTCTTGTAAGGCGAGCTACCGTTTGTTTCCCATTCCTAAATGGATTTGAATCACATGCAGTTTCTGGTCCTACGAGCAAGAGTTGTTTTCTGGTAAGGAAAGTCATTATAGCGCTCCCATTGCCATACACAGTGCAAATAGCACTCATGTCTGTTCCCAGCAAGTACAGTGTATCAGACTGAAGAGGAGCTACTGTTCTTGTCAGTTTCCTAAGCAGACTTTAACTAGATATGTTCCGTGTGTGTAGGAAGCACAGTTCTTTTGTTCTGAGCAAGCTCACTGTTTGCACCCCGTATTAAACACAGTAGAGTAGAAGAGTGCTCTTTTCTCTAAAGCAGATGTCTTTCTTGTAAGGTGAGCTAGCGTTTGTTTTCCAGTCCTAATTGGAGTTGAATCACATGCAGTTTCTGGTCCTACGAGCAAGAGTTGTTTTCTGGTAAGAAGAGTCACTATTGCGCTGCCATTGCCATACACAGGACCAATAGCACATGCGTCTGTTCCCAGCAAGTACAGTGTATTGGACTGAATAGGATCTACTGTTCTTGTCAGGTTCCTAAGCAGAATTGAACTAGATATGGACGGGTGTGTAGGAAGCACAGTTCTTTTGTTCTGAGCAAGCTCACTGTTCGGACACCATAGGAAACACAGTAGAGTAGAAGAGTGCTCTTTTCACAAAAGCAGAGTGTGTTTCTTGTAAGGCGAGCTAGCGTTTGTTTGCCAGTCCTAAATGGAGTTGAGTCACATTCAGTTTCTGGTCCTACGAGCAAGATTTGTTTTCTGGTAAGGAAAGTCACTATTGCGCTCCCATTGCCATACACAGTACAAATAGCACTCGCGTCTGTTCCCAGGAATTACAGTGTATCGGACTGAAGAGGAGCTACTGTTCTTGTCAGTTTCCTAAGCAGAGTTGAACTAGATATGGCCCGTGTGTGTAGGAAGCACAGTTCTTATGTTCTGAGCAAGCTCACTGTTCTGGCCCTATAGGAAACACAGTAGAGTAGATGAGTGCTCTTTTATCTAAAGCAGAGTGTGTTTCTTGTAAGGCGAGCTAGCGTTTGTTTCCTAGTCCTAAATGGAGTTGAATCCCATGCAGTTTCTGGTCCTACGTAAAAGAGTTGTTCTGGTAAGGAAAGTCACATTGTGCTCCCATTGCCATACACAGTGCAAATAGCACTCGCGTCTGTTCCCAGCAAGTACAGTGTATTGGAGTGAAGAGGAGCTACTGTTCTTGTCAGTTTCTTAAGCAGAGTTGAAATAGATATGGCCCGTGTGTAGGAAGCACAGTTCTTTTGTTCTGAGCAAGCTCACTGTTTGGACCCTATAGGAAACACAGTAGAGTAGAAGAGTGCTCTTTTCTCTAAAGCAGAGTGTGTTTCTTATAAGGCGAGCTAGCGTTTGTTTCACAGTCCTAAATGGAGTTGAATCACATGCAGTTTCTGGTACTACGTACAAGAGTTCTTTTATGGTAAGAAGAGTCACTATTGCGCTGCCATTGCCATACACGGGACAAATAGCACTGGCGTCTGATCGCAGCAAGTACAGTGTATTGGACTGTAGAGGATCTACTGTTCTTGTCAGGTTCCTAAGCAGAATTGAACTAGATATGGCCGTGTGTGTAGGAAGCACAGTTCTTTTGTTCTGAGCAAGCTCACTGTTCGGACCCCATAGGAAACACAGTAGAGGAGAAGAGTGCTCTTTTTCAAAAGCAGAGTGTGTTTTTTGTAAGGCAAGCTAGCGTTTGTTTCCCAGTCCTAAATGGAGTTGAATCACATGCAGTTTCTGGTCCTACGAGCAAGAGATGTTTTCTGGTGAGGAAAGTCACTATTGTGCTCTTATTGCCTTACACAGTGCAAATAGCACTGGCGTCTGTTCACAGCAAGTACAGTGTATTGGACTGAAGAGGAGCTACTGTTCTTGTCAGTTTCCTAAGCAGAGTTGAACTAGATATGGTTCATGTGTGTAGGAAGCACAGTTCTTTTGTTCTGAGCAAGCTCACTGTTCAGACCCATAGGAAACACAGTAGAATAGAAGAGTGCTCTTTTCTCAAAAGCAGAGTGTGTTTCTTGCAAGGCGAGCTCGCGTTTGTTTCCCAGTCCTAAATGGAGTTGAATCACATGCAGTTTCTGGTCCTACGAGCAAGAGTTGTTTTCTGGTAAGGAAAGTCACTATTGCGCTCCCATTGCCATACACAGTGCAAATAGCACTCCCGTCTGTTCCCAGCAATTACAGTGTATTGGACTGAAGAGGAGCTACTGTTCTTCTCAGTTTCCTAAGCAGAGTTGAACTAGATATGGCCCGTGTGTCTAGGAAGCACTGTTCATTTGATCTGAGCAAGCTCACTGTTCTGGCCCTATAGGAAACACAGTAGAGTAGAAAAGTGCTCTTTTCGCAAAAGCAGAGTGTGTTTTTGTAAGGCGAGCTAGCATTTGTTTCCCAGTCCTAAATGGCGTTGAATCACATGCAGTTTGTGGTCCTAAGAGCAAGAGTTGTTTTCTGGTAAGGAAAGTCACTATTGCGTTCTCATTGCCATACACAGTGCAAATAGCACTCGCGTCTGTTCCCAGCAAGTACAGTGTATTGGACTGAAGAGCAGCTACTGTTCTTGTCAGTTTCCTAAGCAGAGTTGAACTACATATGGTCCGTGTGTGTAGGAAGCACAGTTCTTTTGTTCTGAGCAAGCTCACTGTTTGGACCCAATAGGAAACACAGTAGAGTAGAAGAGTGCTCTTTTCTCAAAAGCAGAGTGTATTTCTTTTAAGGAGAGCTACCGTTTGTTTCCCATTCCTAAATGGAGTTGAATCACATGCAGTTTCTGGTCCTATGAGCAAGAGTTGTTTTCTGGTAAGGAAAGTCACTATTGTGCTCCCATTGCCATACACAGTGCAAATAGCACTCACGTCTGTTCCCAGCAAGTACAATGTATTGGACTGAAGAGGAGCTACTGTTCTTGTCAGTTTCCTAAGCAGAGTTGAACTACATATGGTCCGTGTGTGTAGGAAGCACAGTTCTTTTGTTCTGAGCAAGCTCACTGTTTGGACCCCATAGGAAACACAGTAGAGTAGAAGAGTGCTCTTTCCTCTAAAGCAGAGTGTGTTTATTGTAAGGCGAGCTCTCCTTTGTATCCCAGTGCTAAATGGAGTTGAATCACATGCAGTTTCTGGTCCTATGAGCATGAGTTGTTTTATGGTAAGAATAGTCACTATTGCGCTCCCATTGCCATACACAGGACCAATAGCACATGCGTCTGTTCCCAGCAAGTACAGTGTATTGGACTGAATAGGATCTACTGTTCTTGTAGGTTCCTAAGCAGAATTGAACTAGATATTGCCGTGTGTGTAGGAAGCACAGTTCTTTTGTTCTGAGCAAGCTCACTCTTCGAACCCCATAAGAAACACAGTAGAGTAGAAGAGTGCTCTTTTCGCAAAAGCAGAGTGTGTTTCTTGTAAGTCGAGCTAGCGTTTGTTTCCCAGTCCTAAATGGAGTTGAATCACATGCAGTTTCTGGTCCTACGAGCAAGAGTTGTTTTCTGGTAAAAAAGAGTCACTATTGCGCTCCCATTGCCATACACAGTACAAATAGCACTCGCGTCTGTTCCCAGGAATTACAGTGTATCGGACTGAAGAGGAGCTACTGTTCTTGTCAGTTTCCTAAGCAGAGTTGAACTAGATATGGCCCGTGTGTGTAGGAAGCACAGTTCTTATGTTCTGAGCAAGCTCACTGTTCTGGCCCTATAGGAAACACAGTAGAGTAGATGAGTGCTCTTTTATCTAAAGCAGAGTGTGTTTCTTGTAAGGCGAGCTAGCGTTTGTTTCCTAGTCCTAAATGGAGTTGAATCCCATGCAGTTTCTGGTCCTACGAACAAGAATTGTTCTGGTAAGGAAAGTCACATTGTGCTCCCATTGCCATACACAGTGCAAATAGCACTCGAGTCTGTTCCCAGCAAGTACAGTGTATTGGAGTGAAGAGGAGATACTGTTCTTGTCAGTTTCTTAAGCAGAGTTGAAATAGATATGGCCCGTGTGTAGGAAGCACAGTTCTTTTGTTCTGAGCAAGCTCACTGTTTGGACCCTATAGGAAACACAGTAGAGTAGAAGAGTGCTCTTTTCTCTAAAGCAGAGTGTGTTTCTTATAAGGCGAGCAAGCATTTGTTTTGCAGTCCTAAATGGAGTTGAATCACATGCAGTTTCTGGTACTACGTGCAAGAGTTCTTTTATGGTAAGAAGAGTCACTATTGCGCTGCCATTGCCATACACGGGACAAATAGCACTGGCGTCTGATCACAGCAAGTACAGTGTATTGGACTGAAGAGGATCTACTGTTCTTGTCAGGTGCCTAAGAAAAATTGAACTAGATATGGCCCGTGTGTGTAGGAAGCACAGTTCTTTTGTTCTTAGCAAGCTCACTGTTCGGACCCCATAGTAAGCACAGTAGAGTAGAAGAGTGCTCTTTTCTCAAAAGCAGAGTGTGTTTCATGTAAGGCGAGCTAGCGTTTGTTTCCCAGTCCTAAATGGAGTTGAATCACATGCAGTTTCTGGTCCTACGAGCAAGAGATGTTTTCTGGTGAGGAAAGTCACTATTGCGCTCTTATTGCCATACACAGTGCAAATAGCACTGGCGTCTGTTCCCAGCAAGTACAGTGTATTGGACTGAAGAGGAGCTACTGTTCTTGTCAGTTTCCTAAGCAGAGTTGAACTAGATATGGTTCATGTGTGTAGGAAGCACAGTTCTTTTGTTCTGAGCAAGCTCACTGTTCAGACCCATAGGAAACACAGTAGAATAGAAGAGTGCTCTTTTCTCAAAAGCAGAGTGTGTTTCTTGTAAGGCGAGCTCGCGTTTGTTTCCCAGTCCTAAATGGAGTTGAATCACATGCAGTTTCTGGTCCTACGAGCAAGAGTTGTTTTCTGGTAAGGAAAGTCACTGTTGTGCTCCCATTGCCATACACAGTGCAAATAGCACTCCCGTCTGTTCCCAGCAATTACAGTGTATTGGACTGAAGAGGAGCTACTGTTCTTCTCAGTTTCCTAAGCATAGTTGAACTAGATATGGCCCGTGTGTCTAGGAAGCACAGTTCATTTGATCTGAGCAAGCTCACTGTTCTGGCCCTATAGGAAACACAGTAGAGTAGAAGAGTGCTCTTTTCGCAAAAGCAGAGTGTGTTTTTGTTAGGCGAGCTAGCATTTGTTTCCCAGTCCTAAATGGCGTTGAATCACATGCAGTTTGTGGTCCTACGAGCAAGAGTTGTTTTCTGGTAAGGAAAGTCACTATTGCGTTCTCATTGCCATACACAGTGCAAATAGCACTCGCGTCTGTTCCCAGCAAGTACAGTGTATTGGACTGAAGAGCAGCTACTGTTCTTGTCAGTTTCCTAAGCAGAGTTGAACTACATATGGTCCGTGTGTGTAGGAAGCACAGTTCTTTTGTTCTGAGCAAGCTCACTGTTTGGACCCAATAGGAAACACAGTAGAGTAGAAGAGTGCTTTTTTCTCAAAAGCAGAGTGTATTTCTTGTAAGGAGAGCTACCGTTTGTTTCCCATTCCTAAATGGAGTTGAATCACATGCAGTTTCTGGTCCTATGAGCAAGAGTTGTTTTCTGGTAAGGAAAGTCACTATTGTGCTCCCATTGCCATACACAGTGCAAATAGCACTCACGTCTGTTCCCAGCAAGTACAATGTATTGGACTGAAGAGGAGCTACTGTTCTTGTCAGTTTCCTAAGCAGAGTTGAACTACATATGGTCCGTGTGTGTAGGAAGCACAGTTCTTTTGTTCTGAGCAAGCTCACTGTTTGGACCCCATAGGAAACACAGTAGAGTAGAAGAGTGCTCTTTCCTCTAAAGCAGAGTGTGTTTATTGTAAGGCGAGCTCTCGTTTTTATCCCAGTGCTAAATGGAGTTGAATCACATGCAGTTTCTGGTCCTATGAGCATGAGTTGTTTTATGGTAAGAATAGTCACTATTGCGCTCCCATTGCCATACACAGGACCAATAGCACATGCGTCTGTTCCCAGCAAGTACAGTGTATTGGACTGAATAGGATCTACTGTTCTTGTAGGTTCCTAAGCAGAATTGAACTAGATATTGCCGTGTGTGTAGGAAGCACAGTTCTTTTGTTCTGAGCAAGCTCCCTCTTCGGACCCCATAAGAAACACAGTAGAGTAGAAGAGTGCTCTTTTCGCAAAAGCAGAGTGTGTTTCTTGTAAGTCGAGCTAGCGTTTGTTTCCCAGTCCTAAATGGAGTTGAATCACATGCAGTTTCTGGTCCTACGAGCAAGAGATGGTTTCTGGTAAAAAAGAGTCACTATTGCGCTCCCATTGCCATACACAGTACAAATAGCACTCGCGTCTGTTCCCAGGAATTACAGTGTATCGGACTGAAGAGGAGCTACTGTTCTTGTCAGTTTCCTAAGCAGAGTTGAACTAGATATGGCCCGTGTGTGTAGGAAGCACAATTCTTATGTTCTGAGCAAGCTCACTGTTCTGGCCCTATAGGAAACACAGTTGAGTAGATGAGTGCTCTTTTATCTAAAGCAGAGTGTGTTTCTTGTAAGGCGACCTAGCGTTTGTTTCCTAGTCCTAAATGGAGTTGAATCACATGCAGTTTCTGGTCCTACGAACAAGAGTTGTTTTCTGGCAAGGAAAGTCACATTGTGCTCCCATTGCCATACACAGTGCAAATAGCACTCGCGTCTGTTCCCAGCAAGTACAGTGTATTGGAGTGAAGAGGAGCTACTGTTCTTCTCAGTTTCCTAAGCAGAGTTGAACTATATATGGCCCGTGAGTGTAGGAAGCACAGTTCATTTGTTCTGAGCAAGTTCACTGTTCTGGCCCTATAGGAAACACAGGAGAGTAAAAGAGTGCTCTTTTCTCAAAAGCAGAGTGTGTTTCTTGTAAAGCGAGCTAGTATTTTTTTCCCAGTCCTAAATGGAGTTGAATCACATGCAGTTTCTGGTCCTATGAGCAAGAGTTGTTTTCTGGTAAGGAAAGTCACTATTGTGTTCCCATTGCCATACACAGTGCAAATACCACTGGCGTCTGTTCCCAGCAAGTACAGTGTATCGGACTGAAGAGGAGCTACTGTTGTTGTCAGTTTCCTAAACAGAGTTGAACGAGATATGGCACGTGTGTGTAGGAAGCTCAGTTCTTTTGTTCTGAGCAAGCTCACTGTTTTGACCACTTAGGAAACACAGTAGAGTAGAAGAGTGCTCTTTTCTCAAAAGCAGGGTGTGTTTCTTGTAAGGCAAGCTAGTGTTTGTTTCCCAGTCTTAAATGGAGTTGAATCACATGCAGTTTCTGGTCCTACGAGCAAGAGTTGTTTTCTGGTAAGGAAAGTCACTATTGCGCTCCCATTGCCATACACAGTGCAAATAGCACTCGTGTCTGTTTCCAGCAATTACAGTGTATCGGACTGAAGAGGAGCTACTGTTCTTGTCAGTTTCCTAAGCAGAGTTGAACTAGATATGGCCCGTGTGAAGGAAGCACAGTTCTTTTGTACTGATCAAGCTCACTGTTCTGGCCCTATAGGAAAAACAGTAGAGTAGAAGAGTGCTCTTTTCTCAAAAGCAGAGTGTTTTTCTTGTAAGGCAAGCTTGCGTTTCTTTCCCAGTCCTAAATGGAGGTGAGACACATGCAGTTTTTGGTCCTACGAGCAAGAGTTTTTTTCTGGTAAGAAGAGTCACTATTGCACTCCCAATGCCATACACACTGCAAATCGCACTTGCATCTGTTCCCAGCAAGTACAGTGTATTGGACTGAAGAGGATCTACTGTTCTTGTCAGTTTCCTAAGCAGAGTTGAACTAGATATGGCCCGTGTGTGTAGGAAGCACAGTTTTTTTGTTCTGAGCAAGCTCACTATTCGGATCCCATAGGAGACTCAGTAAAGTAGAAGAGTACTCTTTTCTCAAAAGCAGAGTGTGTTTCATGTAAGGCGAGCTAGCATTTGTTTCCCAGTCCTAAATGGAGTTGAATCACATGCAGTTTCTGGTCCTACGAGCAAGAGTTGTTTTCTGGTAAGAAGAGTCACTATTGCGCTCCCATTGTCATACACAGAGCAAATAGTCCTGGCGTCTGTTCCTAGCATGTACAGTGAATTGGACTGAAGAGGAGCTACTATTCTTGTCAGTTTGCTAAGCATAGTTGAACTAGATATGGCCCGTGTGTGTAGGAAGCACAGTTCTTTTGTTCTGAGCAAGCTCACTGTTCCCACCCATAGGAAACACAGTAGAGTAGAAGAGTGCTCTTTTCTCAAAAGCAGAGTGTGTTTCATGTAAGTCGAGCTAGCATTTGTTTCCCAGTCCTAAATGGAGTTGAATCACATGCAGTTTCTGGTCCTACGAGCAAGAGTTGTTTTCTGGTAAGAAAAGTCACTATTGCGCTCCCATTGCCATACACAGTGCAAATAGCACTCGCGTGTGTTCCCAGCTAGTACAGGGTATCGGACTGAAGAGGAGCTACTGTTTTTGTCAGTTTCCTAAGCAGAGTTGAACTAGATGGGGCGCGTGTGTGTAGGAAGCACAGTTTTTTTTTTCTGAGCAAGATCACTGTTCTGGCCCTATAGGAAACACTTTAGAGTATAAGAGGCCTCTTTTCTCTAAAGCAGAGTGTGTTTCTTGTAATGCGAGCTAGCGTTTGTTTCTCAGTCCTAAATGGAGTTGAATCTCATGCATTTTCTGGTCCTATGAGCAAGAGTTGTTTTCTGGTAAGAAGAGTCACTATTGTGCTCTCATTGCTATGCACAGAGCAAATAGCACTCGCATCTGTTCGCAGCAAGTACAGTGTATCGGACTGAAGAGTAGCTACTGTTGTTGTCAGTTTCCTAAACAGAGTTGAACGAGATATGGCCCGTGTGTGTAGGAAGCTCAGTTCTTTTGTTCTGAGCAAGCTCACTGTTTTGACCACAAGGAAACACAGTAGAGTAGAAGAGTGCTCTTTTCTCAAAAGCAGGGTGTGTTTCTTGTAAGGCGAGCTAGAGTTTGTTTCCCAGTCCTAAATGGAGTTGAATCACATGCTGTTTCTGGTCCTACGAGCAAGAGTTGTTTTCAGGTAAGGAAAGTCACTTTTGCGCTCCCATTGCCATACACAGTGCAAAAAGCACTCGCGTCTGTTCCCAGCAATTACAGTGTATCGGACTGAAGAGGAGCTACTGTTCTTGTCGGTTTCCTAAGCAGAGTTGAACTAGATATGGTCCGTGTGTAGGAAGCACAGTTTTCTGTTCTGAGCAAGCTCAATGTTTGGACCCCATAGGAAACACAGTAGAGTAGAAGAGTGCTCTTTTCTCAAAAGCAGAGTGTGTTTCTTGTAAGGCGAGCTAGCATTTGTTTCCCAGTCCTAAATGGAGTTGAATCACATGCAGTTTCAGGTCCTACGAGCAATAGTTTTTTTATGGTAAGAATAGTCACTATTGCGCTGCCATTGCAATACACAGGACAAATAGCACTGGCGTCTGTTCCCAGCAAGTACAGTGTATTGGACTGAAGAGGATCTACTGTTCTTGTCAGGTTCCTAAACACAATTGAACTAGAAATGGCCGTGAGTGTAGGAAGCACAGTTTGTTTGTTATGAGCAAGCTCACTGTTCTGGCCCTATAGGAAACACAGTAGAGTAGAAGAGTGCTCTTTTCTCAAAAGCAGAGTGTATTTCTTGTAAGGCGAGCTAGCGTTTGTTTCCCAGTCCTAAATGGAGTTGAGTCACATGCAGTTTCTGGTCCTAGGAACAAGAGTTGTTTTCTGGTAAGAAGAGTCACTATTGCGCTCCCATTGTCATACACAGGGCAAATAGTACTGGCGTCTGTTCCCAGCATGTACAGTGTATTGGACTGAAGAGGAGCTACTGTTCTTGTCAGGTTCCTAAGCAGAGTTGAACTAGATATGGTCCGTGTGTGTAGGAAGCACAGTTCTTTTGTTCTGAGCAAGCTCGCTGTTTGGACCCCATAGGAAACACAGTAGAGTAGAAGAGTGCTCTCTTCTCAAAAGCAGAGTGTGTTTTTTGTAAGGCGAGCTAGTATTTGTTTCCCAGTCTTAACTGGAGTTGAATCCCATGCAGTTTCTGGTCCTAGGAGCAAGAGTTGTTTTCTGGTAAGAAGAGTCACTATTGCGCTCCCATTGTCATACAAAGGGTATATAGCACTCGCGTCTGTTCCCAGCAAGTACAGTGTTTTGAACTGAAGAGGATCTACTATTCTTGTCAGTTTCCTAAGCAGAATTGAACTAGATATGACCGTGTGTTTAGGAAGCACAGTTCTTTTGTTCTGAGCAAGCTCACTGTTTGGACCCCATAGGAAACACAGTAGAGTAGAAGAGTGCTCTCTTCTCAAAAGCAGAGTGTGTTTTTTGTAAGGCGAGCTAGTATTTGTTTCCCAGTCTTAACTGGAGTTGAATCCCATGCAGTTTCTGGTCCTAGGAGCAAGAGTTGTTTTCTGGTAAGAAGAGTCACTATTGCGCTCCCATTGTCATACACAGGGCATATAGCACTCGGGTCTGTTCCCAGCAAGTACAGTGTTTTGGACTGAAGAGGATCTACTATTCTTGTCAGTTTCCTAAGCAGAATTGAACTAGATATGACCGTGTGTTTAGGAAGCACAGGTCTTTTGTTCTGAGCAAGCTCACTCTTTTGGCCCTATAGGAAACACAGTAGAGTAGAAGAGTGCTCTTTTCTCTAAAGCAGAGTGTGTTTCTTGTAAGGCGAGCTCGCGTTTGTTTCCCAGTCCTAAATGGAGTTGAGTCACATGCAGTTTTTGGTCCTACGAGCAAGAGTTGTTTTCTGGTAAGAAGAGTCACTATTGTGCTCCAATTGCCATACACATTGCAAATAGCACTCGCGTCTATTCCCAGCAAGTACAGTGTATTGGACTGAATAGGAGCTACTGTTCTTGTCAGTTTCCTAAGCAGAGTTGAACTAGATATGGTCCGTGTGTGTAGGAAGCACAGTTCTTTTGTTCTGAGGAAGCTCACTCATCTGGCCCTATAGGAAACACAGTATAGTAGAAGAATGCTCTTTTGTCAAAAGCAAAGAGTTTTTCTTGTAAGGCGAGCTAGCGTTTCTTTCCCAGTCCTAAATGGAGTTGAGACACATGCAGTTTTTGGTCCTACGAGCAAGAGTTTTTTTCTGGTAAGAAGAGTCACTATTGCACTCTCATTGCCATACACAGTGCAAATAGCACTTGCATCTGTTCCCAGCAAGTACAGTGTATTGGACTGAAGAGGATCTACTGTTCTTGTCAGTTTTTTAAGCAGAGTTGAACTAGATATGGCCCGTGTGTGTAGGAAGCTCAGTTCTTTTGTTCTGAGCAAGCTCACTGTTTTGACCACAAGGAAACACAGTAGAGTAGAAGAGTGCTCTTTTCTCAAAAGCAGGGTGTGTTTCTTGTAAGGCGAGCTAGAGTTTGTTTCCCAGTCCTAAATGGAGTTGAATCACATGCTGTTTCTGGTCCTACGAGCAAGAGTTGGTTTCTGGTAAGGAAAGTCACTTTTGCGCTCCCATTGCCATACACAGTGCAAAAAGCACTCGCGTCTGTTCCCAGCAATTACAGTGTATCGGACTGAAGAGGAGCTACTGTTCTTGTCGGTTTCCTAAGCAGAGTTGAACTAGATATGGTCCGTGTGTAGGAAGCACAGTTTTCTGTTCTGAGCAAGCTCAATGTTTGGACCCCATAGGAAACACAGTAGAGTAGAAGAGTGCTCTTTTCTCAAAAGCAGAGTGTGTTTCTTGTAAGGCGAGCTAGCATTTGTTTCCCAGTCCTAAATGGAGTTGAATCACATGCAGTTTCTGGTCCTACGAGCAATAGTTTTTTTATGGTAAGAATAGTCACTATTGCGCTGCCATTGCAATACACAGGACAAATAGTACTGGCGTCTGTTCCCAGCAAGTACAGTGTATTGGACTGAAGAGGATCTACTGTTCTTGTCAGGTTCCTAAACACAATTGAACTAGAAATGGCTGTGTGTGTAGGAAGCACAGTTTGTTTGTTATGAGCAAGCTCACTGTTCTGGCCCTATAGGAAACACAGTAGAGTAGAAGAGTGCTCTTTTCTCAAAAGCAGAGTGTATTTCTTGTAAGGCGAGCTAGCGTTTGTTTCCCAGTCCTAAATGGAGTTGAGTCACATGCAGTTTCTGGTCCTAGGAACAAGAGTTGTTTTCTGGTAAGAAGAGTCACTATTGCGCTCCCATTGTCATACACAGGGCAAATAGTACTGGCGTCTGTTCCCAGCATGTACAGTGTATTGGACTGAAGAGGATCTACTGTTCTTGTCAGTTTCCTCTAGCAGAATTGAATAGATATGGCCCCTGTGTGCAGGAAGCACAGTTCTTTTGTTCTGAGGTAGCTCACTCATCTGGCCCTATAGGAAACACAGTATAGTAGAAGAATGCTCTTTTGTCAAAAGCAAAGAGTTTTTCTTGTAAGGCGAGCTAGCG
This sequence comes from Peromyscus eremicus, assembly GCF_949786415.1. NCBI lineage: Eukaryota > Metazoa > Chordata > Mammalia > Rodentia > Cricetidae > Peromyscus > Peromyscus eremicus. The sequence goes on along the minus strand of NW_026734444.1, from coordinate 391,292 downwards.
TTTCTTTCCCAGTCCTAAATGGAGTTGAGACACATGCAGTTTTTGGTCATAACGAACAAGAGTTTTTTTTCTGGTAAGAAGAGTCACTATTGCACTCTCATTGCCATACACAGTACAAATAGCACTTGCATCTGTTCCCAGCAAGTACAGTGTATTGGACTGAAGAGGATCTACTGTTCTTGTCAGTTTTTTAAGCAGAGTTGAACTAGATATGGCCCGTGTGTGTAGGAAGCACAGTTCTTTTGTTCTGAGCAAGCTCACTGTTCGGACCCCATAGGAAACTCAGTAGAGTAGAAGAGTGCTCTTTTCTCAAAAGCAGAGTGTGTTTCATGTAAGGCGAGCTAGCATTTGTTTCCCAGTCCTAAATGGAGTTGAATCACATGCAGTTTCTGGTCCTGTGAGCAAGAGTTGTTTTCTGGTAAGAAGAGTCACTATTGCGCTCCCATTGTCATACACAGGGCAAATAGCACTCGCGTCTCTTCCCAGCAAGTACAGTGTATTGGACTGAAGAGGATCTACTATTCTTGTCAGTTTCCTAAGCAGAATTGAACTAGATATGACCGTGTGTGTAGGAAGCACAGTTCTTTTGTTCTGAGCAAGCTCACTGTTTTGGTCCTATAGGAAACACAGTTGAGTAGAAGAGTGCTCTTTTCTCAAAAGCAGAGTGTGTTTCTTGTAAGGTGAGCTCGCGTTTGTTTCCCAGTCCTAAATGGAGTTGCGTAACATGCAGTTTTTGGTCCTACGAGCAAGAGTTGTTTTCTGGTAAGAAGAGTAACTATTGCGCTCTAATTGCCATACACAGTGCAAATAGCACTCGCGTCTGTTCCCCGCAAGTACAGTGTATTGGGTTGAATAGGAGCTACTCTTCTTGTCAGGTTCCTAAGCAGAGTTGAACTAGATATGGTCCGTGTGTGTAGGAAGCACAGTTCTTTTGTTCTCAGCAAGCTCACTGTTCTGGCCCGATAGGAAACACTGTAGAGTAGAAGAGTGCTCTTTTCTCAAAAGCAGAGTGTGTTTCTTGTAAAACGAGCTATCGTTTGTTTCCCAGTCCTAAATGGAGTTGAATCACATGCAGTTTCTGGTCCTATGAGCAAGAGTTGTTTTCTGGTAAGAAGAGTCACTATTGTGCTCCCATTGTCATACACAGGGCAAATAGCGCTGGCGTCTGTTCCCAGCATGTACAGTGTATTGGACTGAAGAGGATCTACTGTTCTTGTCAGGTTCCTAAGCAGAGTTGAACTAGATATGGCCATGTGTGTAGGAAGCACAGTTCTTTTGTTCTGAGCAAGCTCACTGTTCTGGCCCTATAGGAATCACAGTAGAGTAGAAGAGTGCTCTTTTCTCTAAAGCAGAGTGTGTTTCTTGTAAGGCGAGCTAGCGCTTGTGTCCCAGTCCTAAATGGAGTTGAATCACATGCAGTTTCTGGTCCTACGAGCAAGAGTTGTTTTATGGTAAGAATAGTCACTATTGCGCTGCCATTGCCATACACAGGACAAATAGCACTGGCATCTGTTCCCATCAAGTACAGTGTATTGCACTGAAGAGGATCTACTATTCTTGTCAATTTCCTAAGCATAATTGAACTACATATGACAATATGTATAGGAAGCACAGTTCTTTTGTTCTGAGCAAGCTTACTGTTTTGGTCTTAATGGAAACACAGTTGAGTAGAAGAGTGCTCTTTTCTCAAAAGCAGAGTGTGTTTCTTGTAAGGCGAACTCGCGTTTGTTTCCCAGTCCTAAATGGAGTTGAGTCACATGCAGTTTTTTGTCCTACGAGCAAGAGTTGTTTTCTGGTAAGACGAGTCACTATTGTGCTCCAATTGCCATACACAGTGCAAATAGCACTCGCGTCTGTTCCCAGCAAGTACAGTGTATTGGACTGAAGAGGAGCTACTGTTCTTGTCAGGTTCCTAAGCAGAGTTGAACTAGATATGGTCCGTGTGTGTAGGAAGCACAGTTCTTTTGTTCTGAGCAAGCTCACTGTTTGGACCCCATAGGAAACACAGTAGAGTAGAAGAGTGCTCTCTTCTCAAAAGCAGAGTGTGTTTTTTGTAAGGCGAGCTAGTATTTGTTTCCCAGTCTTAACTGGAGTTGAATCCCATGCAGTTTCTGGTCCTAGGAGCAAGAGTTGTTTTCTGGTAAGAAGAGTCACTATTGCACTCCCATTGTCATACACAGGGCATATAGCACTCGCGTCTGTTCCCAGCAAGTACAGTGTTTTGGACTGAAGAGGATCTACTATTCTTGTCAGTTTCCTAAGCAGAATTGAACTAGATATGACCGTGTGTTTAGGAAGCACAGTTCTTTTGTTCTGAGCAAGCTCACTCTTTTGGCCCTATAGGAAACACAGTAGAGTAGAAGAGTGCTCTTTTCTCTAAAGCAGAGTGTGTTTCTTGTAAGGCGAGCTCGCGTTTGTTTCCCAGTCCTAAATGGAGTTGAGTCACATGCAGTTTTTGGTCCTACGAGCAAGAGTTGTTTTCTGGTAAGACGAGTCACTATTGTGCTCCAATTGCCATACACATTGCAAATAGCACTCGCGTCTGTTCCCAGCAATTACAGTGTATTGGACTGAATAGGAGCTACTGTTCTTGTCAGTTTCCTAAGCAGAGTTGAACTAGATATGGTCCGTGTGTGTAGGAAGCACAGTTCTTTTGTTCTGAGGAAGCTCACTCATCTGGCCCTATAGGAAACACAGTATAGTAGAAGAATGCTCTTTTGTCAAAAGCAAAGAGTTTTTCTTGTAAGGCGAGCTAGCGTTTCTTTCCCAGTCCTAAATGGAGTTGAGACACATGCAGTTTTTGGTCCTATGAGCAAGAGTTTTTTTCTGGTAAGAAGAGTAACTATTGCACTCTCATTGCCATACAGAGTGCAAATAGCACTTGCATCTGTTCCCAGCAAGTACAGTGTATTGGACTGAAGAGGATCTACTGTTCTTGTCAGTTTTTTAAGCAGAGTTGAACTAGATATGGCCCGTGTGTGTAGAAAGCACAGTTCTTTTGTTCTGAGCAAGCTCACTGTTCGGACCCCATAGGAAAATCAGTAGAGTAGAAGAGTGCTCTCTTCTCAAAAGCAGAGTGTGTTTCATGTAAGGCAAGCTAGCATTTGTTTCCCAGTCCTAAATGGAGTTGAATCTCATGCAGTTTCTGGTCCTATGAGCAAGAGTTGTTTTCTGGTAAGAAGAGTCACTATTGCGCTCCCATTGTCATACACAGGGCAAATAGCACTCGCGTCTATTCCCAGCAAGTACAGTGTATTGGACTGAAGAGGATCTACTATTCTTGTCAGTTTCCTAAGCAGAATTGAACTAGATATGACCGTGTGTGTAGGAAGCACAGTTCTTTAGTTCTGAGCAAGCTCACTGTTTTGGTCCTATAGGAAACACAGTTGAGTAGAAGAGTGCTCTTTTCTCTAAAGCAGAGTGTGTTTCTTGTAAGGCGAGCTCACGTTTGTTTCCCAGTCCTAAATGGAGTTGCGTAACATGCAGTTTTTGGTCCTACGAGCAAGAGTTGTTTTCTGGTAAGAAGAGTAACTATTGCGCTCTAATTGCCATACACAGTGCAAATAGCACTCGCGTCTGTTCCCCGCAAGTACAGTGTATTGGGTTGAATAGGAGCTACTCTTCTTGTCAGGTCCTAAGCAGAGTTGAACTAGATATGGTCCGTGTGTGTAGGAAGCACAGTTCTTTTGTTCTCAGCAAGCTCACTGTTCTGGCCCGATAGGAAACACTGTAGAGTAGAAGAGTGCTCTTTTCTCAAAAGCAGAGTGTGTTTCTTGTAAAACGAGCTATCGTTTGTTTCCCAGTCCTAAATGGAGTTGAATCACATGCAGTTTCTGGTCCTATGAGCAAGAGTTGTTTTCTGGTAAGAAGAGTCACTATTGTGCTCCCATTGTCATACACAGGGCAAATAGCGCTGGCGTCTGTTCCCAGCATGTACAGTGTATTGGACTGAAGAGGATCTACTGTTCTTGTCAGGTTCCTAAGCAGAGTTGAACTAGATATGGCCATGTGTGTAGGAAGCACAGTTCTTTTGTTCTGAGCAAGCTCACTGTTCTGGCCCTATAGGAATCACAGTAGAGTAGAAGAGTGCTCTTTTCTCTAAAGCAGAGTGTGTTTCTTGTAAGGCGAGCTAGCGCTTGTGTCCCAGTCCTAAATGGAGTTGAATCACATGCAGTTTCTGGTCCTACGAGCAAGAGTTGTTTTATGGTAAGAATAGTCACTATTGCGCTGCCATTGCCATACACAGGACAAATAGCACTGGCATCTGTTCCCATCAAGTACAGTGTATTGCACTGAAGAGGATCTACTATTCTTGTCAATTTCCTAAGCATAATTGAACTACATATGACAATATGTGTAGGAAGCACAGTTCTTTTGTTCTGAGCAAGCTCACTGTTTTGGTCTTAATGGAAACACAGTTGAGTAGCAGAGTGCTCTTTTCTCAAAAGCAGAGTGTGTTTCTTGTAAGGCGAACTCGCGTTTGTTTCCCAGTCCTAAATGGAGTTGAGTCACATGCAGTTTTTTGTCCTACTAGCAAGAGTTGTTTTCTGGTAAGACGAGTCACTATTGTGCTCCAATTGCCATACACAGTGCAAATAGCACTCGCGTCTGTTCCCAGCAAGTACAGTGTATTGGACTGAAGAGGAGCTACTGTTCTTGTCAGGTTCCTAAGCAGAGTTGAACTAGATATGGTCCGTGTGTGTAGGAAGCACAGTTCTTTTGTTCTGAGCAAGCTCACTGTTTGGACCCCATAGGAAACACAGTAGAGTAGAAGAGTGCTCTCTTCTCAAAAAGCAGAGTGTGTTTTTTGTAAGGCGAGCTAGTATTTGTTTCCCAGTCTTAACTGGAGTTGAATCCCATGCAGTTTCTGGTCCTATGAGCAAGAGTTGTTTTCTGGTAAGAAGAGTCACTATTGTGCTCCCATTGTCATACACAGGGCAAATAGTGCTGGCGTCTGTTCCCAGCATGTACAGTGTATTGGACTGAAGAGGATCTACTGTTCTTGTCAGGTTCCTAAGCAGAGTTGAACTAGATATGGCCGTGTGTGTAGGAAGCACAGTTCTTTTGTTCTGAGCAAGCTCACTGTTCTGGCCATATAGGAAACACAGTAGAGTAGAAGAGTGCTCTTTTCTCTAAAGCAGAGTGTGTTTCTTGTAAGGCGAGCTCGCGTTTGTTTCCCAGTCCTAAATGGAGTTGAGTCACATGCAGTTTTTGGTCCTACGAGCAAGAGTTGTTTTCTGGTAAGCAGAGTCACTATTTCGCTCCAATTGCCATACACAGTGCAAATACCACTCGCGTCTGTTTTCAGCAAGTACAGTGTATTGGACTGAATAGGAGCTACTGTTCTTGTTAGTTTCCAAAGCATAGTTGAACTAGATATGGTCCCTTTGTGTAGGAAGCACTGTTCTTTTGTTCTCAGCAAGCTCACTCTTCTGGCCCTATAGGAAACACAGTAGAGTAGAACAGTGCTCTTTTCTCAAAAGCAGAGTGTCTTTCTTGTAAGGCGAGCTAGCGTTTGTGTCCCAGTCCTAAATGGAGTTGAATCACATGCAGTTTCTGGTGCTACGAGCAAGAGATGTTTTATGGTAAGAATAGTCACTATTGCGCTGCCATTTCCATACACAGGACAAATAGCACTGGCATCTGTTCCCAGCAAGTACAGTGTATTGCACTGAAGAGGATCTACTATTCTTGTCAATTTCCTAAACAGAATTGAACTAGATATGACCGTATGTGTAGGAAGCACATTTCTTTTGTTCTGAGCAAGCTCACTGTTTTGGTCTTAATGGAAACAGTGTAGAGTATAAGAGTGCTCTTTTCTCAAAAGCAGAGTGTGTTTCTTGTAAGGCGAGCTTGCGTTTCTTTCCCAGTCCTAAATGGAGGTGAGACACATGCAGTTTTTGGTCCTACGAGCAAGAGTTTTTTTCTGGTAAGAAGAGTCACTATTGCACTCCCAATGCCATACACACTGCAAATCGCACTTGCATCTGTTCCCAGCAAGTACAGTGTATTGGACTGAAGAGGATCTACTGTTCTTGTCAGTTTCCTAAGCAGAGTTGAACTAGATATGGCCCGTGTGTGTAGGAAGCACAGTTTTTTTGTTCTGAGCAAGCTCAAAATTCGGATCCCATAGGAGACTCAGTAGAGTAGAAGAGTACTCTTTTCTCAAAAGCAGAGTGTGTTTCATGTAAGGCGAGCTAGCATTTGTTTCCCAGTCCTAAATGGAGTTGAATCACATGCAGTTTCTGGTCCTACGAGCAAGAGTTGTTTTCTGGTAAGAAGAGTCCCTATTGTGCTCCCATTGTCATACACAGAGCAAATAGTCCTGGCGTCTGTTCCTAGCATGTACAGTGAATTGGACTGAAGAGGAGCTACTATTCTTGTCAGTTTGCTAAGCATAGTTGAACTAGATATGGCCCGTGTGTGTAGGAAGCACAGTTCTTTTGTTCTGAGCAAGCTCACTGTTCCCACCCATAGGAAACACAGTAGAGTAGAAGAGTGCTCTTTTCTCAAAAGCAGAGTGTGTTTCATGTAAGGCGAGCTAGCATTTGTTTCCCAGTCCTAAATGGAGTTGAATCACATGCAGTTTCTGGTCCTACGAGCAAGAGTTGTTTTCTGGTAAGAAAAGTCACTATTGAGCTCCCATTGCCATACACAGTGCAAATAGCACTCGCGTGTGTTCCCAGCTAGTACAGGGTATCGTACTGAAGAGGAGCTACTGTTTTTGTCAGTTTCCTAAGCAGAGTTGAACTAGATATGGCCCGTGTGTGTAGGAAGCACAGATTTTTTTTTCTGAGCAAGATCACTGTTCTGGCCATATAGGAAACACTTTAGAGTATAAGAGGGCTGTTTTCTCTAAAGCAGAGTGTGTTTCTTGTAATGCGAGCTAGCGTTTGTTTCTCAGTCCTAAATGGAGTTGAATCTCATGCATTTTCTGGTCCTATGAGCAAGAGTTGTTTTCTGGTAAGAAGAGTCACTATTGTGCTCCCATTGCCACACACAGTGCAAATAGCACTCGCGTCTGTTCTCAGCAAGTACAGTGTATCTGACTGAAGAGTAGCTACTGTTGTTGTCAGTTTCCTAAACAGAGTTGAACGAGATATGGTCCGTGTGTAGGAAGCACAGTTTTCTGTTCTGAGCAATCTCACTGTTTGGACCCCATAGGAAACACAGTAGAGTAGATGAGTGCTCTTTTCTCAGCTAGTACAGTGTACCGGACTGAAGAGGAGCTACTGTTTTTGTCAGTTTCCTAATCAGAGTTGAACTAGATATGGCCGTGTGTGTAGGAAGCACAGTTTTTTTTTTTCTGAGCAAGCTCACTGTTCTGGCCCTATAGGAAACACTTTAGAGTATAAGAGGGCTCTTTTCTCAAAAGCAGAGTGTGTTTCTTGTAATGCGAGCTAGCGTTTGTTTCCCAGTCCTAAATGGAGTTGAATCTCATGCAGTTTCTGGTCCTACGAGCAAGAGTTGTTTTCTGGTAAGAAGAGTCACTATTGTGCTCTCATTGCTATGCACAGAGCAAATAGCACTCGCATCTGTTCCCAGCAAGTACAGTGTATCGGACTGAAGAGTAGCTACTGTTGTTGTCAGTTTCCTAAACAGAGTTGAACGAGATATGGCCCGTGTGTGTAGGAAGCTCAGTTCTTTTGTTCTGAGCAAGCTCACTGTTCTGGCCCTATAGGAAACACAGTAGAGTAGAAGAGTGCTCTTTTCTCAAAAGCAGGGTGTGTTTCTTGTAAGGCGAGCTAGAGTTTGTTTCCCAGTCCTAAATGGAGTTGAATCACATGCTGTTTCTGGTCCTACGAGCAAGAGTTGTTTTCTGGTAAGGAAAGTCACTTTTGCGCTCCCATTGCCATACACAGTGCAAAAAGCACTCGCGTCTGTTCCCAGCAATTACAGTGTATCGGACTGAAGAGGAGCTACTGTTCTTGTCGGTTTCCTAAGCAGAGTTGAACTAGATATGGTCCGTGTGTAGGAAGCACAGTTTTCTGTTCTGAGCAAGCTCAATGTTTGGACCCCATAGGAAACACAGTAGAGTAGAAGAGTGCTCTTTTCTCAAAAGCAGAGTGTGTTTCTTGTAAGGCGAGCTAGCATTTGTTTCCCAGTCCTAAATGGAGTTGAATCACATGCAGTTTCTGGTCCTACGAGCAATAGTTTTTTTATGGTAAGAATAGTCACTATTGCGCTGCCATTGCAATACACAGGACAAATAGCACTGGCGTCTGTTCCCAGCAAGTACAGTGTATTGGACTGAAGAGGATCTACTATTCTTGTCAGGTTCCTAAACACAATTGAACTAGAAATGGCCGTGTGTGTAGGAAGCACAGTTTGTTTGTTATGAGCAAGCTCACTGTTCTGGCCCTATAGGAAACACAGTAGAGTAGAAGAGTGCTCTTTTCTCAAAAGCAGAGTGTATTTCTTGTAAGGCGAGCTAGCGTTTGTTTCCCAGTCCTAAATGGAGTTGAGTCACATGCAGTTTCTGGTCCTAGGAACAAGAGTTGTTTTCTGGTAAGAAGAGTCACTATTGCGCTCCCATTGTCATACACAGGGCAAATAATACTGGTGTCTGTTCCCAGCATGTACAGTGTATTGGACTGAAGAGGATCTACTGTTCTTGTCAGTTTCCTAAGTAGAATTGAATAGATATGGCCCCTGTGTGCAGGAAGCACAGTTCTTTTGTTCTGAGGTAGCTCACTCATCTGGCCCTATAGGAAACACAGTATAGTAGAAGAATGCTCTTTTGTCAAAAGCAAAGAGTTTTTCTTGTAAGGCGAGCTAGCGTTTCTTTCCCAGTCCTAAATGGAGTTGAGACACATGCAGTTTTTGGTCATAACGAACAAGAGTTTTTTTTCTGGTAAGAAGAGTCACTATTGCACTCTCATTGCCATACACAGTACAAATAGCACTTGCATCTGTTCCCAGCAAGTACAGTGTATTGGACTGAAGAGGATCTACTATTCTTGTCAGTTTCCTAAGCAGAATTGAACTAGATATGACCGTGTGTGTAAGAAGCACAGTTCTTTTGTTCTGAGCAAGCTCACTGTTTTGGTCCTATAGGAAACACAGTTGAGTAGAAGAGTGCTCTTTTCTCTAAAGCAGAGTGTGTTTCTTGTAAGGCGAGCTCGCGTTTGTTTCCCAGTCCTAAATGGAGTTGCGTAACATGCAGTTTTTGGTCCTACCAGCAAGAGTTGTTTTCTGGTAAGAAGAGTAACTATTGCGCTCTAATTGCCATACACAGTGCAAATAGCACTCGCGTCTGTTCCCCGCAAGTACAGTGTATTGGGTTGAATAGGAGCTACTCTTCTTGTCAGGTTCCTAAGCAGAGTTGAACTAGATATGGTCCGTGTGTGTAGGAAGCACAGTTCTTTTGTTCTCAGCAAGCTCACTGTTCTGGCCCGATAGGAAACACTGTAGAGTAGAAGAGTGCTCTTTTCTCAAAAGCAGAGTGTGTTTCTTGTAAAACGAGCTATCGTTTGTTTCCCAGTCCTAAATGGAGTTGAATCACATGCAGTTTCTGGTCCTATGAGCAAGAGTTGTTTTCTGGTAAGAAGAGTCACTATTGTGCTCCCATTGTCATACACAGGGCAAATAGTGCTGGCGTCTGTTCCCAGCATGTACAGTGTATTGGACTGAAGAGGATCTACTGTTCTTGTCAGGTTCCTAAGCAGAGTTGAACTAGATATGGCCGTGTGTGTAGGAAGCACAGTTCTTTTGTTCTGAGCAAGCTCACTGTTCTGGCCCTATAGGAATCACAGTAGAGTAGAAGAGTGCTCTTTTCTCTAAAGCAGAGTGTGTTTCTTGTAGGCGAGCTAGCGTTTGTGTCCCAGTCCTAAATGGAGTTGAATCACATGCAGTTTCTGGTCCTACGAGCAAGAGTTGTTTTATGGTAAGAATAGTCACCATTGCGCTGCCATTGCCATACACAGGACAAATAGCACTGGCATCTGTTCCCAGCAAGTACAGTGTATTGCACTGAAGAGGATCTACCATTCTTGTCAATTTCCTAAGCAGAATTGAACTAGATATGACAGTATGTGTAGGAATCACAGTTCTTTTGTTCTGAGCAAGATCACTGTTTTGGTCTTAATGGAAACACAGTAGAGTAGAATAGTGCTCTTTTCTCAAAAGCAGAGTGTGTTTCTTGTAAGGCGAACTCGCGTTTGTTTCCCAGTCCTAAATGGAGTTGAGTCACATGCAGTTTTTTGTCCTACGAGCAAGAGTTGTTTTCTGGTAAGACGAGTCACTATTGTGCTCCAATTGCCATACACAGTGCAAATAGCACTCGCGTCTGTTCCCAGCAAGTACAGTGTATTGGACTGAAGAGGAGCTACTGTTCTTGTCAGGTTCCTAAGCAGAGTTGAACTAGATATGGTCCGTGTGTGTAGGAAGCACAGTTCTTTTGTTCTGAGCAAGCTCACTGTTTGGACCCCATAGGAAACACAGTAGAGTAGAAGAGTGCTCTCTTCTCAAAAGCAGAGTGTGTTTTTTGTAAGGCGAGCTAGTATTTGTTTCCCAGTCTTAACTGGAGTTGAATCCCATGCAGTTTCTGGTCCTAGGAGCAAGAGTTGTTTTCTGGTAAGAAGAGTCACTATTGCGCTCCCATTGTCATACACAGGGCATATAGCACTCGCGTCTGTTCCCAGCAAGTACAGTGTTTTGGACTGAAGAGGATCTACTATTCTTGTCAGTTTCCTAAGCAGAATTGAACTAGATATGACCGTGTGTTTAGGAAGCACAGTTCTTTTGTTCAGAGCAAGCTCACTCTTTTGGCCCTATAGGAAACACAGTAGAGTAGAAGAGTGCTCTTTTCTCTAAAGCAGAGTGTGTTTCTTGTAAGGCGAGCTCGCGTTTGTTTCCCAGTCCTAAATGGAGTTGAGTCACATGCAGTTTTTGGTCCTACGAGCAAGAGTTGTTTTCTGGTAAGAAGAGTCACTATTGTGCTCCAATTGCCATACACGTTGCAAATAGCACTCGCGTCTGTTCCCAGCAATTACAGTGTATTGGACTGAATAGGAGCTACTGTTCTTGTCAGTTTCCTAAGCAGAGTTGAACTAGATATGGTCCGTGTGTGTAGGAAGCACAGTTCTTTTGTTCTGAGGAAGCTCACTCATCTGGCCCTATAGGAAACACAGTATAGTAGAAGAATGCTCTTTTGTCAAAAGCAAAGAGTTTTTCTTGTAAGGCGAGCTAGCGTTTCTTTCCCAGTCCTAAATGGAGTTGAGACACATGCAGTTTTTGGTCCTATGAGCAAGAGTTTTTTTCTGGTAAGAAGAGTCACTATTGCACTCTCATTGCCATACAGAGTGCAAATAGCACTTGCATCTGTTCCCAGCAAGTACAGTGTATTGGACTGAAGAGGATCTACTGTTCTTGTCAGTTTTTTAAGCAGAGTTGAACTAGATATGGCCCGTGTGTAGGAAGCACAGTTCTTTTGTTCTGAGCAAGCTCACTGTTCGGACCCCATAGGAAACTCAGTAGAGTAGAAGAGTGCTCTTTTCTCAAAAGCAGAGTGTGTTTCATGTAAGGCAAGCTAGCATTTGTTTCCCAGTCCTAAATGGAGTTGAATCACATGCAGTTTCTGGTCCTACGAGCAAGAGTTGTTTTCTGGAAAGAAGAGTCACTATTGCGCTCCCATTGTCATACACAGGGCAAATAGCACTCGCGTCTATTCCCAGCAAGTACAGTGTATTGGACTGAAGAGGATCTACTATTCTTGTCAGTTTCCTAAGCAGAATTGAAGTAGATATGACCGTGTGTGTAGGAAGCACAGTTCTTTAGTTCTGAGCAAGCTCACTGTTTTGGTCCTATAGGAAACACAGTTGAGTAGAAGAGTGCTCTTTTCTCTAAAGCAGAGTGTGTTTCTTGTAAGGCGAGCTCGCGTTTGTTTCCCAGTCCTAAATAGAATTGAGTCACAGGCAGTTTTTGGTCCTACGAGCAAGAGTTTTTTTTCTGGTAAGAAGAGTCACTATTGCACTCCCAATGCCATACACACTGTAAATCGCACTTGCATCTGTTCCCAGCAAGGACAGTGTATTGGACTGAAGAGGATCTACTGTTCTTGTCAGTTTCCTAAGCAGAGTTGAACTAGATATGGCCCGTGTGTGTAGGAAGCACAGTTTTTTTGTTCTGAGCAAGCTCACTATTCGGATCCCATAGGAGACTCAGTAGAGTAGAAGAGTACTCTTTTCTCAAAAGCAGAGTGTGTTTCATGTAAGGCGAGCTAGCATTTGTTTCCCAGTCCTAAATGGAGTTGAATCACATGCAGTTTCTGGTCCTACGAGCAAGAGTTGTTTTCTGGTAAGAAGAGTCCCTATTGTGCTCCCATTGTCATACACAGAGCAAATAGTCCTGGCGTCTGTTCCTAGCATGTACAGTGAATTGGACTGAAGAGGAGCTACTATTCTTGTCAGTTTGCTAAGCATAGTTGAACTAGATATGGCCCGTGTGTGTAGGAAGCACAGTTCTTTTGTTCTGAGCAAGCTCACTGTTCCCACCCATAGGAAACACAGTAGAGTAGAAGAGTGCTCTTTTCTCAAAAGCAGAGTGTGTTTCATGTAAGGCGAGCTAGCATTTGTTTCCCAGTCCTAAATGGAGTTGAATCACATGCAGTTTCTGGTCCTACGAGCAAGAGTTGTTTTCTGGTAAGAAAAGTCACTATTGAGCTCCCATTGCCACACACAGTGCAAATAGCACTCGCGTGTGTTCCCAGCTAGTACAGGGTATCGTACTGAAGAGGAGCTACTGTTTTTGTCAGTTTCCTAAGCAGAGTTGAACTAGATATGGCCCGTGTGTGTAGGAAGCACAGATTTTTTTTTCTGAGCAAGATCACTGTTCTGGCCCTATAGGAAACACTTTAGAGTATAAGAGGGCTCTTTTCTCTAAAGCAGAGTGTGTTTCTTGTAATGCGAGCTAGCGTTTGTTTCTCAGTCCTAAATGGAGTTGAATCTCATGCATTTTCTGGTCCTATGAGCAAGAGTTGTTTTCTGGTAAGAAGAGTCACTATTGTGCTCCCATTGCCACACACAGTGCAAATAGCACTCGCGTCTGTTCTCAGCAAGTACAGTGTATCTGACTGAAGAGTAGCTACTGTTGTTGTCAGTTTCCTAAACAGAGTTGAACGAGATATGGTCCGTGTGTAGGAAGCACAGTTTTCTGTTCTGAGCAAGCTCACTGTTTGGACCCCATAGGAAACACAGTAGAGTAGATGAGTGCTCTTTTCTCAAAAGCAGAGTGTGTTTCTTGTAAGTCGAGCTAGCATTTGTTTCCCAGTCCTAAATGGAGTTGAATCCCATGCAGTTTCTGTTCCTACGAGCAAGAGTTGTTTTCTGGTAAGGAAAGTCACTATTGCGCTCCCATTGCCATACACAGTGCAAATAGCCCTCGCGTGTGTTCCCAGCTAGTACAGTGTACCGGACTGAAGAGGAGCTACTGTTTTTGTCAGTTTCCTAATCAGAGTTGAACTAGATATGGCCGTGTGTATAGGAAGCACAGTTTTTTTTTTTTCTGAGCAAGCTCACTGTTCTGGCCCTATAGGAAACACTTTAGAGTATAAGAGGGCTCTTTTCTCAAAAGCAGAGTGTGTTTCTTGTAATGCGAGCTAGCGTTTGTTTCCCAGTCCTAAATGGAGTTGAATCTCATGCAGTTTCTGGTCCTACGAGCAAGAGTTGTTTTCTGGTAAGAAGAGTCACTATTGTGCTCTCATTGCTATGCACAGAGCAAATAGCACTCGCATCTGTTCCCAGCAAGTACAGTGTATCGGAATGAAGAGTAGCTACTGTTGTTGTCAGTTTCCTAAACAGAGTTGAACGAGATATGGCCCGTGTGTGTAGGAAGCTCAGTTCTTTTGTTCTGAGCAAGCTCACTGTTTTGATCACAAGGAAACACAGTAGAGTAGAAGAGTGCTCTTTTCTCAAAAGCAGGGTGTGTTTCTTGTAAGGCGAGCTAGAGTTTGTTTCCCAGTCCTAAATTGAGTTGAATCACATGCTGTTTCTGGTCCTACGAGCAAGAGTTGTTTTCTGGTAAGGAAAGTCACTTTTGCGATCCCATTGCCATACACAGTGCAAAAAGCACTCGCGTCTGTTCCCAGCAATTACAGTCTATCGGACTGAAGAGGAGCTACTGTTCTTGTCAGTTTCCTAAGCAGAGTTGAACTAGATATGGTCCGTGTGTAGGAAGCACAGTTTTCTCTTCTGAGCAAGCTCAATGTTTGGACCCCATAGGAAACACAGTAGAGTAGAAGAGTGCTCTTTTCTCAAAAGCAGAGTGTGTTTCTTGTAAGGCAAGCTAGCATTTGTTTCCCAGTCCTAAATGGAGTTGAATCACATGCAGTTTCTGGTCCTACGAGCAATAGTTTTTTTATGGTAAGAATAGTCACTATTGCGCTGCCATTGCAATACACAGGACAAATAGCACTGGCGTCTGTTCCTAGCAAGTACAGTGTATTGGACTGAAGAGGATCTACTGTTCTTGTCAGGTTCCTAAACACAATTGAACTAGAAATGGCCGTGTGTGTAGGAAGCACAGTTTGTTTGTTATGAGCAAGCTCACTGTTCTGGCCCTATAGGAAACACAGTAGAGTAGAAGAGTGCTCTTTTCTCAAAAGCAGAGTGTATTTCTTGTAAGGCGAGCTAGCGTTTGTTTCCCAGTCCTAAATGGAGTTGAGTCACATGCAGTTTCTGGTCCTAGGAACAAGAGTTGTTTTCTGGTAAGAAGAGTCACTATTGCGCTCCCATTGTCATACACAGGGCAAATAGTACTGGCGTCTGTTCCCAGCATGTACAGTGTATTGGACTGAAGAGGATCTACTGTTCTTGTCAGTTTCCTCTAGCAGAATTGAATAGATATGGCCCCTGTGTGCAGGAAGCACAGTTCTTTTGTTCTGAGGTAGCTCACTCATCTGGCCCTATAGGAAACACAGTATAGTAGAAGAATGCTCTTTTGTCAAAAGCAAAGAGTTTTTCTTGTAAGGCGAGCTAGCGTTTCTTTCCCAGTCCTAAATGGAGTTGAGACACATGCAGTTTTTGGTCATAACGAACAAGAGTTTTTTTTCTGGTAAGAAGAGTCACTATTGCACTCTCATTGCCATACACAGTACAAATAGCACTTGCATCTGTTCCCAGCAAGTACAGTGTATTGGACTGAAGAGGATCTACTGTTCTTGTCAGTTTTTTAAGCAGAGTTGAACTAGATATGGCCCGTGTGTGTAGGAAGCACAGTTCTTTTGTTCTGAGCAAGCTCACTGTTCGGACCCCATAGGAAACTCAGTAGAGTAGAAGAGTGCTCTTTTCTCAAAAGCAGAGTGTGTTTCATGTAAGGCGAGCTAGCATTTGTTTCCCAGTCCTAAATGGAGTTGAATCACATGCAGTTTCTGGTCCTGCGAGCAAGAGTTGTTTTCTGGTAAGAAGAGTCACTATTGTGCTCCCATTGTCATACACAGGGCAAATAGCACTCGCGTCTCTTCCCAGCAAGTACAGTGTATTGGACTGAAGAGGATCTACTATTCTTGTCAGTTTCCTAAGCAGAATTGAACTAGATATGACCGTGTGTGTAGGAAGCACAGTTCTTTTGTTCTGAGCAAGCTCACTGTTTTGGTCCTATAGGAAACACAGTTGAGTAGAAGAGTGCTCTTTTCTCAAAAGCAGAGTGTGTTTCTTGTAAGGCGAGCTCGCGTTTGTTTCCCAGTCCTAAATGGAGTTGCGTAACATGCAGTTTTTGGTCCTACGAGCAAGAGTTGTTTTCTGGTAAGAAGAGTAACTATTGCGCTCTAATTGCCATACACAGTGCAAATAGCACTCGCGTCTGTTCCCCGCAAGTACAGTGTATTGGGTTGAATAGGAGCTACTCTTCTTGTCAGGTTCCTAAGCAGAGTTGAACTAGATATGGTCCGTGTGTGTAGGAAGCACAGTTCTTTTGTTCTCAGCAAGCTCACTGTTCTGGCCCGATAGGAAACACTGTAGAGTAGAAGAGTGCTCTTTTCTCAAAAGCAGAGTGTGTTTCTTGTAAAACGAGCTATCGTTTGTTTCCCAGTCCTAAATGGAGTTGAATCACATGCAGTTTCTGGTCCTATGAGAAAGAGTTGTTTTCTGGTAAGAAGAGTCACTATTGTGCTCCCATTGTCATACACAGGGCAAATAGTGCTGGCGTCTGTTCCCAGCATGTACAGTGTATTGGACTGAAGAGGATCTACTGTTCTTGTCAGGTTCCTAAGCAGAGTTGAAGTAGATATGGCCGTGTGTGTAGGAAGCACAGTTCTTTTGTTCTGAGCAAGCTCACTGTTCTGGCCCTATAGGAATCACAGTAGAGTAGAAGAGTGCTCTTTTCTCTAAAGCAGAGTGTGTTTCTTGTAAGGCGAGCTAGCGTTTGTGTCCCAGTCCTAAATGGAGTTGAATCACATGCAGTTTCTGGTCCTACGAGCAAGAGTTGTTTTATGGTAAGAATAGTCACTATTGCGCTGCCATTGCCATACACAGGACAAATAGCACTGGAATCTGTTCCCAGCAAGTACAGTGTATTGCACTGAAGAGGATCTACTATTCTTGTCAATTTCCTAAGCAGAATTGAACTAGATATGACAGTATGTGTAGGAAGCACAGTTCTTTTGTTCTGAGCAAGCTCACTGTTTTGGTCTTAATGGAAACACAGTAGAGTAGAATAGTGCTCTTTTCTCAAAAGCAGAGTGTGTTTCTTGTAAGGCGAACTCGCGTTTGTTTCCCAGTCCTAAATGGAGTTGAGTCACATGCAGTTTTTTGTCCTACGAGCAAGAGTTGTTTTCTGGTAAGACGAGTCACTATTGTGCTCCAATTGCCATACACAGTGCAAATAGCACTCGCGTCTGTTCCCAGCAAGTACAGTGTATTGGACTGAAGAGGAGCTACTGTTCTTGTCAGGTTCCTAAGCAGAGTTGAACTAGATATGGTCCGTGTGTGTAGGAAGCACAGTTCTTTTGTTCTGAGCAAGCTCACTGTTTGGACCCCATAGGAAACACAGTAGAGTAGAAGAGTGCTCTCTTCTCAAAAGCAGAGTGTGTTTTTTGTAAGGCGAGCTAGTATTTGTTTCCCAGTCTTAACTGGAGTTGAATCCCATGCAGTTTCGGGTCCTAGGAGCAATAGTTGTTTTCTGGTAAGAAGAGTCACTATTGCGCTCCCATTGTCATACACAGGGCATATAGCACTCGCGTCTGTTCCCCGCAAGTACAGTGTTTTGGACTGAACAGGATCTACTGTTCTTGACAGTTTCCTAAGCAGAATTGAACTAGATATGACCGTGTGTTTAGGAAGCACAGTTCTTTTGTTCTGAGCAAGCTCACTCTTTTGGCCCTATAGGAAACACAGTAGAGTAGAAGAGTGCTCTTTTCTCTAAAGCAGAGTGTGTTTCTTGTAAGGCGAGCTCGCGTTTGTTTCCCAGTCCTAAATGGAGTTGAGTCACATGCAGTTTTTGGTCCTACGAGCAAGAGTTGTTTTCTGGTAAGAAGAGTCACTATTGTGCTCCAATTGCCATACACATTGCAAATAGCACTCGCGTCTGTTCCCAGCAAGTACAGTGTATTGGACTGAATAGGAGCTACTGTTCTTGTCAGTTTCCTAAGCAGAGTTGAACTAGATA
Source organism: Peromyscus eremicus (assembly GCF_949786415.1). NCBI lineage: Eukaryota > Metazoa > Chordata > Mammalia > Rodentia > Cricetidae > Peromyscus > Peromyscus eremicus. Next base: position 373,691 of record NW_026734444.1, on the reverse strand, counting down.
TGGTCCGTGTGTGTAGGAAGCACAGTTCTTTTGTTCTGAGGAAGCTCACTCATCTGGCCCTATAGGAAACACAGTATAGTAGAAGAATGCTCTTTTGTCAAAAGCAAAGAGTTTTTCTTGTAAGGCGAGCTAGCGTTTCTTTCCCAGTCCTAAATGGAGTTGAGACACATGCAGTTTTTGGTCCTACGAGCAAGAGTTTTTTTCTGGTAAGAAGAGTCACTATTGCACTCTCATTGCCATACACAGTGCAAATAGCACTTGCATCTGTTCCCAGCAAGTACAGTGTATTGGACTGAAGAGGATCTACTGTTCTTGTCAGTTTTTTAAGCAGAGTTGAACTAGATATGGCCCGTGTGTGTAGGAAGCACAGTTCTTTTGTTCTGAGCAAGCTCACTGTTCGGACCCCATAGGAAACTCAGTAGAGTAGAAGAGTGCTCTTTTCTCAAAAGCAGAGTGTGTTTCATGTAAGGCAAGCTAGCATTTGTTTCCCAGTCCTAAATGGAGTTGAATCACATGCAGTTTCTGGTCCTACGAGCAAGAGTTGTTTTCTGGTAAGAAGAGTCACTATTGTGCTCCCATTGTCATACACAGGGCAAATAGCACTCGCGTCTATTCCCAGCAAGTACAGTGTATTGGACTGAAGAGGATCTACTATTCTTGTCAGTTTCCTAAGCAGAATTGAACTAGATATGACCATGTGTGTAGGAAGCACAGTTCTTTAGTTCTGAGAAAGCTCACTGTTTTGGTCCTATAGGAAACACAGTATAGTAGAAGAATGCTCTTTTCTCTAAAGCAGAGTGTGTTTCTTGTAAGACAAGCTCACGTTTGTTTCCCAGTCCTAAATGGAGTTGCATAACATGCAGTTTTTGGTCCTACGAGGAAGAGTTGTTTTCTGGTAAGAAGAGTCACTATTGCGCTCTAATTGCTATACACAGTGCAAATAGCACTCGCGTCTGTTCCCCGCAAGTACAGTGTATTGGGCTGAATAGGAGCTACTGTTCTTGTCAGTTTCCTAAGCAGAGTTGAACTAGATATGGTCCGTGTGTGTAGGAAGCACAGTTCTTTTGTTCTCAGCAAGCTCACTGTTCTGGCCCGATAGGAAACACTGTAGAGTAGAAGAGTGCTCTTTTCTCAAAAGCAGAGTGTGTTTCTTGTAAAACGAGCTATCGTTTGTTTCCCAGTCATAAATGGAGTTGAATCACATGCAGTTTCTGGTACTATGAGCAAGAGTTGTTTTCTGGTAAGAAGAGTCACTATTGTGCTCCCATTGTCATACACAGGGCAAATAGTGCTGGCGTCTGTTCCCAGCATGTACAGTGTATTGGACTGAAGAGGATCTACTGTTCTTGTCAGGTTCCTAAGCAGAGTTGAACTAGATATGGCCGTGTGTGTAGGAAGCACAGTTCTTTTGTTCTGAGCAAGCTCACTGTTCTGGCCATATAGGAAACACAGTAGAGTAGAAGAGTGCTATTTTCTCTAAAGCAGAGTGTGTTTCTTGTAAGGCGAGCTCGCGTTTGTTTCCCAGTCCTAAATGGAGTTGAGTCACATGCAGTTTTTGGTCCTACGAGCAAGAGTTGTTTTCTGGTAAGCAGAGTCACTATTTCGCTCCAATTGCCATACACAGTGCAAATACCACTCGCGTCTGTTTTCAGCAAGTACAGTGTATTGGACTGAATAGGAGCTACTGTTCTTGTTAGTTTCCAAAGCATAGTTGAACTAGATATGGTCCGTTTGTGTAGGAAGCACTGTTCTTTTGTTCTCAGCAAGCTCACTGTTCTGGCCCTATAGGAAACCCAGTAGAGTAGAACAGTGCTCTTTTCTCAAAAGCAGAGTGTGTTTCTTGTAAGGCGAGCTAGCGTTTGTGTCCCAGTCCTAAATGGAGTTGAATCACATGCAGTTTCTGGTGCTACGAGCAAGAGATGTTTTATGGTAAGAATAGTCACTATTGCGCTGCCATTTCCATACACAGGACAAATAGCACTGGCATCTGTTCCCAGCAAGTACAGTGTATTGCACTGAAGAGGATCTACTATTCTTGTCAATTTCCTAAACAGAATTGAACTAGATATGACCGTATGTGTAGGAAGCACAGTTCTTTTGTTCTGAGCAAGCTCACTGTTTTGGTCTTAATGGAAACACAGTAGAGTATAAGAGTGCTCTTTTCTCTAAAGCAGAGTGTGTTTCTTGTAAGGCGAGCTCGCTTTTGTTTCCCAGTTCTAAATGGAGTTGACTCACAGGCAGTTTTTGGTACTACCAACAAGAGTTGTTTTCTGGTAAGGAAAGTCACTATTGCGCTCCCATTGCCATACACAGTACAAATAGCACTCGGGTTTGTTCCCAGGAATTACAGTGTATTGGACTGAAGAGGAGCTACTGTTCTTGTCAGTTTCCTAAGCAGAGTTGAACTAGATATGGCCCGTGTGTGTAGGAAGCACAGTTCTTATGTTCTGAGCAAGCTCACTGTTCTGGCCCTATAGGAAACACAGTAGAGTAGATGAGTGCTCTTTTATCTAAAGCAGAGTGTGTTTCTTGTAAGACGAGCTAGCGTTTGTTTCCTAGTCCTAAATGGAGTTGAATCACATGCAGTTTGTTGTCCTACGAACAAGAGTTGTTTTCTGGTAAGGAAAGTCACATTGTGCTCCCATTGCCATACACAGTGCAAATATCACTCGCGTCTGTTCCCAGCAAGTACAGTGTATTGGACTGAAGAGGAGCTGCTGTTCTTGTCAATTTCCTAAGCAGAGTTGAACTAGATATGGCCCATGTGTCTAGGAAGCACAGTTATTATGTTCTGAGCAAGCTCACTGTTTTTGGGGCCCATAGGAAACACAGTAGAGTAGAAGAGTGCTCTTTCCTCTAAAGAAGAGTGTGTTTCTTGTAAGGCGAGCTAATGTTTGAATCCCAGTCCTAAATGGAGTTGAATCACATGAAGTTTCTGGTCCTACGAGCATGAGTTTTTTTATGGTAAGAATAGTCACTATTGCGCTCCCGTTGCGATACACAGGACCAATAGCACATGCGTCTGTTCCAAGCAAGTACAGTGTATTGGACTGAATAGGATCTACTGTTCTTGTCAGGTTCCTAAGCCGAATTGAAGTAGATATGGCCGTGTGTGTAGGAAACACAGTACTTTTGTCCTGAGCAAGCTCACTGTTCGGACCCCATAAGAAACACAGTAGAGTAGAAGAGTACTCTTTTCTCAAAAGCACAGTGTTTTTCTTGTAAGGCGAGCTTGCATTTCTTTCCCAGTCCTAAAAGGAGTTGAGACACATGCAGTTTTTGGTCCTACGAGCAAGAGTTTTTTTCTGGTAAGAAGAGTCACTTTTGCACTCCCATTGCCTTACACTGTGCAAATCGCACTTGCATCTGTTCCCAGCAAGTACAGTGTATTGGACTGAAGAGGATCTACTGTTCTTGTCAGTTTCCTAAGCAGAGTTGAACTAGATATGGCCCGTGATTGTAGGAAGCACAGTTCTTTTGTTCTGAGCAAGCTCACTATTCGGATCCCATAGGAGACTCAGTAGAGTAGAAGAGTACTCTTTTATCAAAAGCAGAGTGTGTTTCATGTAAGGCGAGCTAGCATTTGTTTCCCAGTCCTAAATGGAGTTGAATCACATGCAGTTTCTGGTCCTACGAGCAAGAGTTGTTTTCTGGTAAGAAGAGTCCCTATTGCGCTCCCATTGTCATACACAGGGCAAATAGTACTGGCGTCTGTTCCCAGCATGTACAGTGTATTGGACTGAAGAGGATCTACTGTTCTTGTCAGTTTCCTAATCAGAATTGAATAGATATGGCCCCTGTGTGCAGGAAGCACAGTTCTTTTGTTCTGAGGAAGCTCACTCATCTGGCCCTATAGGAAACACAGTATAGTAGAATAATGCTCTTTTGTCAAAAGCAAAGAGTTTTTCTTGTAAGGCGAGCTAGCGTTTCTTTCCCAGTCCTAAATGGAATTGAGACACATGCAGTTTTTGGGCCTACGAGCAAGAGATTTTTTCTGGTAAGAAGAGTCACTATTGCACTCTCATTGCCATACACAGTGCAAATAGCATTTGCATCTGTTCCCAGCAAGTACAGTGTATTGGACTGAAGAGGATCTACTGTTCTTGTCAGTTTTTTAAGCAGAGTTGAACTAGATATGGCCCGTGTGTGTAGGAAGCACAGTTCTTTTGTTCTGAGCAAGCTCACTGTTCGGACCCCATAGGAAACTCAGTAGAGTAGAAGAGTGCTCTTTTCTCAAAAGCAGAGTGTGTTTCATGTAAGGCGAGCTAGCATTTGTTTCCCAGTCCTAAATGGAGTTGAATCACATGCAGTTTCTGGTCCTGCGAGCAAGAGTTGTTTTCTGGTAAGGAAAGTCACTATTGTGCTCTCATTGCCATACACAGTGCAAATAGCACTCGCGTCTCTTCCCAGCAAGTACAGTGTATCGGACTGAAGAGGAGCTACTGTTCTTGTCAGTTTCCTAAGCAGAGTTGAACTAGATATTGTCCGTGTGTAGGAAGCACAGTTTTTTGTTCTGAGCAAGCTCACTGTTTGGACCCCATAGGAAACACAGTAAAGTAGAAGAGTGCTCTTTTCTCAAAAGCAGAGTGCGTTTCTTGTAAGGTGAGCTAGTGTTTGTTTCCCAGTCCTAAATGGAGTTGAATCACATGCAGTTTCGGATCCTAACAGCAAGAGTTGTTTTCTGGAAAGAAGAGTCACTATTGCACTGCCATTGCCATACACAGGACAAATAGCACTGTTGTCTGTTCCTAGCAAGTACAGTGTATTGGACTGAAGAGGATCTACTCTTCTTGTCAGGTTTATAAGCAGAATTGAACTAGATATGGCCATGTGTGTAGGAAGCACAGTTTTTTTGTTCTGAGCAAGCTCACTGTTCGGACCCCATAGGAAACACAGTAGAGTAGAAGAGTGCTCTTTTCTCTAAAGCAGATTGTGTTTATTGTAAGGCGAGATAGCATTTGTTTCCCAGTCCTAAATGGAGTTGAATCACACACAGTTTCTGGTCCTACGAGCAAGAGTTGTTTTCTGGTAAGGAAAGTCACTATTGTGCTCCCATTGCCATACACAGTGCAAATAGCACTCACGTCTGTTCCCAGCAAGTACAGTGTATTGGACTGAAGAGGAGCTACTGTTCTTGTCAGGTTCCTAAGCAGACTTGAACTAGATATGGCCCATGTGTGTAGGAAACACAGTTCTTTTGTTCTGAGCAAGCTCACTGTTCTGGCCCTATAGGAAACACAGTAGAGTAGAAGAGTGCTCTTTTCTCAAAAGCAGAGTGTGTTTCTTGTAAGGCCAGCTAGCGTTTGTTTCCCAGTCCTAAATGGAGTTGAATCACATGCAGTTTCCTGTCCTACGAGCAAGAGTTGTTTTCTGGTAAGGAAGTCACTATTGTGCTCCCATTGCCATACACAGTGCAAGTAGCACTCTCGTCTGTTCCCAGCAAATACAGTGTATCGGACTGAAGAGGAGCTACTGTTCTTGTCAGTTTCCTAAGCAGAGTTGAATGAGATATGGCCCGTGTGTGTAGGAAGCACAGTTCTTTTGTTCTGAATAAACTCACTGTTTGGACCCCATTGTAAATACAGTAAAGTAGAAGAGTGCTCTCTTCTCAAAAGCAGAGTGTGTTTCTTGTAAGGCGAGCTAGCATTTGTTTCCCAGGCCTAAATGGAGTTGAATCACATGCAGTTTCTGGTCCTATGAGCAAGAGTAGTTTTCTGATAAGACGAGTCACTAATGTGCTCCAATAGCCATACACAGTGCAAATAGCACTCGCGTCTATTCCCTGCAAGTACAGTGTATTGGACTGAAGAGGAGCTACTGTTCTTGTCAGTTTCCTAAGCAGAGTTGAACTAGATATGGCCCGTGTGTGTAGGAAGCACAGTTCTTTTGTTCTGAGCAAGCTCACTGTTCGGACCCCACAGGAAAGACAGTAGAGTAGAAGAGTGCTCTTTTCTCAAAAGCAGAGTGTGTTTCATGTAAGGCGAGCTAGCATTTGTTTCCCAGTCCTAAATTGAGTTGAATCACATGCAGTTTCTGGTCCTAGGAGCAAGAGTTGTTTTCTGGTAAGGAAAGTCTCTATTGAGCTCCCATTGCCATAAACAGTGCAAATAGCACTCGTTTCTGATCCCAGGAAGTACAGCAAATCGGACTGAAGAGGAGCTACTGTTCTTGTCAGTTTCCTAAGCAGAGTTGAACTAGATATGGCCCGTGTGTAGGAAGCACAGTTCTTTTGTTCTGAGCAAGCTCACTGTTCTGGCCCTATAGGAAACACAGTAGAGTAGAAGAGTGCTCTTTTCTATAAAGCAGAGTGTGTTTCTTGTAAGGCGAGCTAGCGTTTGTTTCCCAGTCCTAAATGTAGTTGAATCACATGCAGTTTCTGGTGCTACGAGCAAGAGTTTTTTTATGGTAAGAATAGTCACTATTGCTCTGCCATTGCCATACACAGGACAAATAGCACTGGCGTCTGTTCCCAGCAAGTACAGTGTATTGGACTGAAGAGGATCTACTGTTCTTGTCAGGTTCCTAATGAGAATTGAACTAGATATGGCCGTGTGTGTTGGAAGCACAGTTCTTTTGTTCTGAGCAAGCTCACTGTTCTGGCCCTACAGGAAACACTTTAGAGTAGAAGAGGGCTCTTTTCTCAAAAGCAGAGTGTGTTTCTTGTAAGGCGAGCTATTGTTTGTTTCCCAGTCCTAAATGGAGTTGAATCCCATGCAGTTTCTGGTCCTAGGAGTAAGAGTTGTTTCTGGTAAGAAGAGTCACTATTGCGCTGCCATTGCCATACACTGGACAAATAGCACTGGCGTCTGTTCCCAGGAAGTAGAGTGTATTGGACTGAAGAGGATCTACTGTTCTTGTCAGGTTTATAAGCAGAATTGAACTAGATATGGCCGTGTGTGTAGGAAGCACAGTTTTTTTATTCTGAGCAAGCTCACTCTTCGGACCCCATAGGAAACACAGTAGAGTAGAAGAGTGCTTTTTTCTCTAAAGCAGATTGTGTTTCTTGTAAGGCGAGCTAGCATTTTTTTCCCAGTCCTAAATGGAGTTGAATCACATACAGTTTCTGGTCCTACGAGCAAGAGTTGTTTTCTGGTAAGGAAAGTCACTATTGCGCTCCCATTGACATACACAGTGCAAATAGCACTCGCGTCTGTTCCCAGCAAGTACAGTGTATTGGACTGAATAGGAGCTACTGTTCTTGTCAGTTTCCTAAGCAGAGTTGAACTAGTTATGGCCGTGTGTGTAGGAAGCACAGTTCTTTTTTTCTGAGCAAGCTCACTGTTCAGGCCCTATAGGAAACACAGTAGAGTAGAAGAGTGCTCTTTTCTCAAAAGCAGATTGTGTTTCTTGTAAGGCGAGCTAGCATTTGTTTCCCAGTCCTATATGGAGTTGAATCCGATGCAGTTTTTTGTCCTATGAGCAAGAGTTGTTTTCTGGTAAGGAAAGTCACTATTGCGCTCCCATTGCCATACACAGTGCAAATAGCACTCACGTCTGTTCCCAGCAAGTACAGTGTATCGGACTGAAGAGGAGCTACTGTTCTTGTCAGTTTCCTAAGCAGAGTTGAACGAGATATGTCCCGCGTGTTTAGGAAGCACAATTCTTTTGTTCTGAGCAAGCTCACTGTTTGGACACCATAGGAAACACAGTAGAGTAGAAGAGTGCTCTTTTCTCAAAAGCAGAGTGTGTTTCTTGTAAGGCGAGCTAGCGTTTGTTTCCCAGTCCTAAATGGAGTTGAATCACATGCAGTTTCTGGTCCTACAAGCAAGAGTTGTTTTCTGGTAAGAAGAGTCACTATTGAGCTACCATTTCCATACACAGGACAAATAACACTGGCGTCTTTTCCCAGCAAGTACAGTGTATTGGATGGAAGAGGATCTACTGTTCTTGTCAGGTTCCTAAGCAGACTTGATCTAGATATGGCCGTGTGTGTAGGAAGCACAGTTTTTTTGTTCTGAGCAAGCTCACTGTTCAGAACCCATAGAAAACACAGTAGAATATAGAGTGCTCTTTCCTCAAAGGCAGAGTGTGTTTCTTGGAAGGCGAGCTAGCGATGGTTCCCAGTCATAAATGGAGTTGAGTCACATGCAGTTTTTTGTCCTACGAGCAAGAGTTGTTTTCTGGTAGGACAAGTCACTATTGTGCTCCAATAGCCATACACAGTGCAAAGAGCACTCGCGTCTGTTCCCCGCAAGTACAGTGTATTGGACTGAAGAGGAGCTACTGTTCTTGTGAGTTTCCTAAGCAGAGTTGAACTAGATATTGCCCGTGTGTGTAGGAAGCACAGTTCTTTTGTTCTGAGCAAGCTCACTGTTCGGACCCCATAGGAAACACAGTAGAGTAGAAGAGTGCTCTTTTCTCAAAAGCAGAATGTGTTTCATGTAAGGCGAGCTAGCATTTGTTTCCCAGTCATAAATTGAGTTGAATCACATGCAGTTTCTGGTCTAAGAGCAAGAGTTGTTTTCTGGTAAGGAAAGTCTCTATTGCGCTCCCATTGCCATACACAGTGCAAATAGCACTCGTTTCTGAATCCAGGAAGTACAGCATATCGTTCTGAAGAGGAGCTACTGTTCTTGTCAGTTTTCTAAGCAGAGTTGAACTAGATATGGCCCGTGTGTAGGAAGCACAGTTCTTTTGTTCTGAGCAAGCTCACTGTTCTGGCCCTGTAGGAAACACAGTAGAGTAGAAGAGTGCTCTATTCAATAAAGCAGAGTGTGTTTCTTGTAAGGAGAGCTAGTGTTTGTTTCCCAGTCCTAAATGGAGTTGAATCACATGCAGTTTCTGGTCCTATGAGCAAGAGTTGTTTTATGGTAAGAAGAGTCACTTTTGCACTGCCATTGCCATACACAGGACAAATAGCACTGTTGTCTGTTCCCAGCAGTACAGTGTATTGGAATGAAGAGGATCTACTGTTCTTGTCAGGTTCCTAAGCAGAATTGAACTAGGTGTGGCGGTGTGTGTAGGAAGCTCGATTTTTTGTTCTGAGCAAGCTCACTGTTCGGAACTCATAGGAAACACAGTAGTGTAGAAGAGTGCTCTTTTCTCAAAAGCAGAGTGTGTTTCTTGTAAGGCGAGCTAGCGTTTGTTTCCTAGTCCTAAATGGAGTTCAATCACAGGCAGTTTCCAGTCCTATGAGCAAGAGTTGTTTTCTAGTAAGAAGAGTCAATATTGCGCTGCCATTGCCATACACAGGACAAATAGTACTGGAGTCACTTCCCAGCAAGTACAGTGTATTGGACTGAAGAGGATCTACTGTTCTTGTCAGGTTCCTAAGCAGAATTGAACTAGATATGGCCATGTGTCTAGGAAGCACAGTTCTTTTGTTCTGTGCAAGTTCACTGTTCGGACCTCTTAGGAAACACGATTGAGTAGAAGAGTGCTTTTTTCACTAACTCAGAGTGTGTTTCTTGTAAGGCGAGTTAGATTTTGTTTCACAGTTCTAAATGGAGTTGAATCACATGCAGTTTCTGGTCCTACGAGCAAGAGTTGTTTTCTGCTAAGAAGAGTAACTATTGTGCTCCCATTGTCATACACAGGGCAAATAGCACACGCGTGTGTTCCCAGCATGTACAGTGTATTGGACTGAAGAGGAGCTACTGTTCTTGTCAGTTTCCTAAGGAGAGTTGAACTAGATATGGTCGGTGTGTGTAGGCAGCACAGTTCTTTTGTTCTGAGCAAGCTAACTGTTTGGACCCCATAGAAAACACAGTAGAGTAGAAGAGTGCTCTTTTCTCAAAAGCAGAGTGTGTTTCTTGTAAGGAGAGCTAGCGTTTGTTTCCCAGTCCTAAAAGGAGTTGAATCCCATGCAGATTCTGGTCCTATTGTCAAGAGTTGTTTTGTGGTAAGAATAGTAAATATTGCACTGCCATTGGCATACACAGGACAAATAGCACTGGAGTCTGTTCCCAGCAAGTACAGTGTATTGGACTGAAGAGGATCTACTGTTCTTGTCAGGTTCCTAAGCAGAATTGAACTAGATATGGCCGTGTGTGTAGGAAGCACAGTTCTTTTGTTCTGAGCAAGCTCACTGTTCTGGCCCTATAGGAAACACAGTACAGTAGAAGAGTGCTCTTTTCTCAAAAGCAGAGTGTATTTCTTGTAAGGAGAGCTAGCATTTGTTTCCCAGTTCTATATGGAGTTGAATCACATGCAGTTTCTGGTCCTACGAGCAAGAGTTGTTTTTTGGTAAGGAAAGTCACTATTGAGCTCCCATTGCCATAAACAGTGCAAATAGCACTCGCGTCTGTTTCCAGCAAGTACAGTGTATCGGACTGAAGAGGAGCTACTGTTCTTGTCAGTTTCCTAAGCAGAGTTGAACTAGATATGGTCGGTGTGTGTAGGAAGCACAGTTCTTTTGTTCTGAGCAAGCTCACTGTTTGGACACCATAGGAAACACAGTAGAGTAGATGAGTGCTCTTTTCTCTAAAGCAGAGTGTGTTTCTTGTAAGGCGAGCTAGTGTTTGTTTCCCAGTCCTAAATGGAGTTGAATCACATGCAGTTTCTGGTGCTACAAGCAAGAGTTGTTTTCTGGTAAGAAGAGTCACTATTGCGCTGCCATTGCCATACACAGGACAAATAGCACTGGCGTCTCTTCCCAGCAAGTACAGTGTATTGGACGGAAGAGGATCTACTGTTCTTGTCAGGTTCCTAATCAGACTTGAACTAGATATGGCCATGTTTGTAGGAAGCTCAGTTTTTTTGTTCTGAGCAAGCTCACTCTTCGGACCCCATAGGGAACACAGTAGAGTAGAAGAGTGCTCTTTTCTCTAAAGCAGAGTGTGTTTCTTGTAAGGCGAGCTCGCCTTTGTTTACCAGTCCTAAATGGAGTTGTCACAGGCAGTTTTTGGTCCTACGAGCAAGAGTTGTTTTCTGGTAAGAAGAGTCACTATTGTGCTTCAATTGCCATACACAGTGCAAATAGCACTCGCGTCTGTTCCCAGCAAGTACAGTGTATTGGACTGAATAAAGCTACTGTTCTTGTCTGTTTCCTAAGCAGAGTTGAACTAGATATGGCCCGTGTGTAGGAAGCACAGTTCTTTTGTTCTGAGCAAGCTCACTGTTCTGGCCCTACAGGAAACACAGTACAGTAGAAGAGTTCTCTTTCTCTAAAGCAGAGTGTGTTTCTTGTAAGGCGAGCTAGCGTTTGTTTCCCAGTCCTAAATGGAGTTGAATCACATGCAGTTTCTGGTCCTACGAGCAAGGGTTGTTTTATGGTATGAAGAGTCACTATTGCGCTGCCATTGCCATACACAGGACAAATTCCACTGGCGTCTGTTCCCAGCAAGTACAGTGTATTGGACTGAAGAGGATCTACTGTTCTTGTCAGGTTCCTAAGCAGAATTGAACTGGATATGGCCGTGAGTGTAGGAAGCACAGTTCTTTTGTTCTGAGCAAGCTCACTCTTCGGACCCCATAGGAAACACAGTAGAGTTGAATTTGGCTCTTTTCTCAAAAGCAGAGTGTGTTTCTTGTAAGGCGAGCTAGCGTTTGTTTCCCAGTCCTAAATGGAGTTGAATCACATGCAGTTTCTGGTCCTATGAGCAAGAGTTGTTTTCTGGTAAGAAGAGTCAATATTGCGCTGCCATTGCCCTACACAGGACAAATAGAACTGGCGTCTGTTCCCAGAAGTACAGTGTATTGGACTGAAGAGGATCTACTGTTCTTTTCAGGTTCCTAAGCAGAATTGAACTAGGTGTGACGGTGTGTGTAGGAATCACGTTTTTTTTTTTGTTCTGAGCAAGCTCACTGTTCGGACCTCATAGGAAACACAGTAGAGTAGAAGAGTGCTCTTTTCTCAAAAGAAAAGTGTGTTTCTTGTAAGGCAAGCTAGCGTTTGTTTCCTAGCCCTAATTGGAGATCAATCACAGGCAGTTTCCTGTCCTATGAGCAAGAGTTGTTTTCTGGTAAGGAAAGTTACTATTGTGCTCCCACTGCCATACACAGTGCAAATAGCACTCGCGTCTGTTCCCAGCAAGTACAGTGTATTGGACAAATAGGAGCTACTGTTCTTGTCAGCTTCCTAAGCAGAGTTGAACTACATATGGTCGGTGTGTGTAGGAAGCACAGTTCTTTTGTTTTGAGCAAGCTCACTGTTTGGACCCCATAGGAAACACAGTAGAGTAGAAGAGTGCTCTTTTCTCAAAAGCAGAGTGTGTTTCTTGTAAGGAGAGCTAGCGTTTGTTTCCCAGTCCTAAAAGGAGTTGAATCCCATGCAGTTTCTGATCCTATTGTCAAGAGTTGTATTATGGTAAGAATAGTAAATATTGCGCTGTCATTGCCATACACAGGACAAATAGCACTGGAGTCTGTTCCCAGCAAGTACAGTGTATTGGACTGAAGAGGATCTACTATTCTTGTCAGGTTCCTAAGCAGAATTGAACTAGATATGGCCGTGTGTGTAGGAAGCACAGTTCTTTTGGTTTGAGCAAGTTCACTGTTCGGAACTCTTAGGAAACACAATAGAGTAGAAGAGGGCTCTTTTCTCTAAAGCAGAGTGTGTTTCTTGTAAGGCGAGCTCGCGTTTGTTTCCCAGTCCTAAATGGAGTTGAGTCTCAGGCAGTTTTTGGTCCTACGAGCAAGAGTTGTTTTCTGGTAAGAAGAGTCACTATTGCGCTCCAAATGCCATACACAGTGCAAATAGCTCTCGCATCTGTTCCCAGCAAGTATTGTGTATTGCACTGAATAGGAGCTACTGTTCTTGTCAGTTTCATAAGCAGAGTTGAGCTTGATATTTCCCGTGTAGGAAGCACAGTTCTTTTGTTCTGAGCAAGCTCACTGTTTGGACCCCATAGGAAACACAGTAGAGTAGCAGAGTGCTCTTTTCTCTAAAGCAGAGTGTGTTTCTTGTAAGGCGAGCTAGCGTTTGTTTCCCAGTCCTAAATGGAGTTGAATCACATGCAGTTTCTGGTCCTATGAGCAAGAGTTGTTTTATGGTAAGAAGAGTCACTATTGCGCTGCCATTGCCTACACAGGACAAATAGCACTGGCGTTTTTTCCCAGCAAGTACAGTGTATTGGACTGAAGAGGATCTACTGTTCTTGTCCGGTTCCTAAGCAGAATTGAACTAGATATGGCCGTGTGTGTAGGAAGCACAGTTCTTTTGTTCTGAGCAAGCTCACTGTTTAGACCATAAAAGAAAACACAGTAGAGTAGAAGAGTGCTCTTTTCTCAAAAGCAGAGTGTGTTTCTTGTAAGGCGAGCTCGCGTTTGTTTCCCAGTCCTAAATGGAGTTGAATCACATACAGTTTCTAGTCCTACGAGCAAGAGTTGTTTTCTGGTAAGACGAGTCACTATTGTGCTCCAATTGCCATACACAGTGCAAATAGCACTCGCGTCTGTTCCCAGCAAGTACAGTGTATTGGACTGAAGAGGAGCTACTGTTCTTGTCAGTTTCCTAAGCAGAGTTGAACTAGATATGGCCCGTGTGTGTAGGAAGCACAGTTCTTTTGTTCTGAGCAATCTCACTGTTTGGACCCCATAGGAAATACAGTAGAGTAGAAGAGTGCTCTTTTCTCAAAAGCAGAGTGTGTTTCTTTTAAGGCGAGCTAGCGTTTGTTTCCCAGTCCTAAATGGAGTGGAATCACATGCAGTTTTTTGTCCTACGAGCAAGAGTTGTTTTCTGGTAAGACGAGTCACTATTGTGCTCCAATTGCCATACACAGTGCAAATAGCACTCGCGTCTGTTCCCAGCAAGTACAGTGTATTGGACTGAAGAGGAGCTACTGTTCTTGTATGTTTCCTAAGCAGAGTTGAACTAGATATGGCCCGTGTGTGTAGGAAGCACAGTTCTTTTGTTCTGAGCAAGCTCACTGTTTGGACCCCATAGGAAACACAGTAGAGTAGAAGAGTGCTCTTTTTTCTAAAGTAGAGTGTGTTTCATGTTAGGCGAGCTGGCATTTGTTTCCCAGTCCTAAAAGAAGTGGAATCACATGCATTTTCTGGTCCTATGAGCAAGTGTTGTTTTCTGGTAAGGAAAGTCACTATTGTGCTCCCATTGCCATACACAGTGCAAATAGCCCTCCCGTCTGTTCCCAGGAAGTACAGTGTATCGGACTGAAGAGGATCTACTGTTCTTGTCAGGTTCCTAAGCAGACTTGAACTAGATATGGCCGTGTTTGTAGGAAGCACAGTTTTTTTGTTCTGAGCAAGCTCACTGTTCGGAACACATAGGAAACAGTAGAGTAGAAGAGTGCTCTTTTCTCTAAAGCAGAGTGTGTTTCTTGTAAGGTGAGCTCACGTTTGTTTCCCAGTCCTAAATTGAGTTGAGTCACATGCAGTTTTTGGTCCTATGAGCAAGAGTTGTTTTCTGGTAAGAAGAGTCACTATTGTGCTCCAAATGCCATACACAGTGCAAATAGTACTCGCGTCTGCTCCCATCAAGTACAGTATATTGGACTGATTAGGAGCTACTGTTTTGGTCAGTTTCCTCACTAGAGTTGAACTAGATAAGGTCCGTGCGTCGGAAGCACAGTTCTTTTGTTCTGAGCAAGCTCACTGTTGGACCCCTTAGGAAACACAGTAGAGTAGAAGAGTGCTCTTTTCTCAAAAGCAGAGTGTTTTTCTTGTAGGTCGAGCTAGCGTTTGTTTCCCAGTCCTAAATAGAGTTCAATCACATGCAGTTTCTGGTACTGCGAGCAAAAGTTGTTTTCTGGTAAGACGAGTCACTATTGTGTTCCCAATGTCATATACAGGGCAAATAGCACTGGGGTCTGTTCTTAGCATGTACAGTGTATTGGACTGAAGAGGATCTACTGTTCTTGTCAGTTTCCTCAGCACAGTGGAACTAGATATGTTCCCTGTGTGTAGGAAGCACAGTTCTTTTGTTCTGAGCAAGCTCACTGTTTGGACCCCATTGGAAACACAGTAGAGTAGAAGAGTGCTCTTTTCTCAAAAGCAGAGTGTGTTTCTTGGAAGACGAGCCGAGCTAGCGTTTGTTTCCCAGTCCTAAGTGGAGTTGAATCACATGCTGTTTCTGGTCCTAGGAGCAAGAGTTGTTTTCTGGTAAGAAGAGTCACTATTGTGCTCTCATTGTCATTCACAGGACAAATAGCACTGGCGTCTATTCCCAGCATGTACAGTGTATTGGACTGAAGAGGATCTACTGTTCTTGTCAGGTTTCTAAGCAGAGTTGAACTAGATATGGCCGTGTGTGTAGGAAGCACAGTTCTTTTCTTCTCAGCAAGCTCACTGTTCTGGCCCTATAGGAAACACAGTAGAGTAGAAGAGTGCTCTTTTCTCTAAAGCAGAGTGTGTTTCTTGTAAGGCGAGCTAGAATTTGTTTCCCAGTCCTAAATGGAGTTGAATCACATGCAGTTTCTGGTCCTACGAGCAAGAGTTGTTTTACGGTAAGAATAGTCACTACTGCGCTGCCATTGCCATGGACAGGACAAATAGCACTGGCGTATGTTCCCAGTAAGTACAGTGTATTGGACTGAAGAGGATCTACTGTTCTTGTCAGGTTCCTAATCAGAATTGAACTAGATATGGCCGTGTGTATAGGAAGCACAGTTCTTTTGTTCTGAGCAAGCTCACTGTTCTGGCCCTACAGGAAACACAGTAGGGTAGAAGAGTGCTCTTTTCTCAAAAGCAGAGTGTGTTTCTTGTAAGGCGAGCTCGCGTTTGTTTCCCAGTCCTAAATGGAGTTGAGTCACATGCAGTTTTTTGTCCTACGAGCAAGATTTGTTTTTTGGTAAGACGAGTCACTATTGTGCTCCAATTGCCATACACAGTGCAAACAGCACTCGCGTCTGTTCCGAGCAAGTACAGTGTATTGGACTGAAGGGTATCTACTGTTCTTGTCAGGTTCCTAAGCAGAATTGACCTAGGTATGGTGGTGTGTGTAGGAAGCACGGTTTTTTTGTTCTGAGCAAGCTCACTGTTCGGACCTCATAGGAAACACAGTAGAGTAGAAGAGTGTTTTTTTCTCAAAAGCAGAGTGTGTTTCTTGTAAGACGAGCTAGCGTTTGTTTCCTAGTCCTAAATGGAGTTCAATCACAGGCAGTTTCCGGTCCAATGAGCAAGAGTTGTTTTCTGGTAAGGAAAGTCACTATTGTGCTCATATTGCCATACACAGTGCAAATAGCACTCGCGTCTGTTCCCAGCAAGTACAGTGTATTGGACTGAATAGGAGCTACTGTTCTTGTCAGTTTCCTAAGCAGAGTTGAACTAGTTATGGCCGTGTGTGTAGGAAGCACAGTTTTTTTGTTCTGAGCAAGCTCACTGTTCGGAAACCATAGGAAACACAGTAGAGTATAGAGTGCTCTTTTCTCAAAAGCAGAGTGTGTTTCTTGGAAGGCGACTTAGCGATGGTTCCCAGTCATAAATGGAGTTGAGTCACATGCAGTTTTTTGTCCTACGAGCAAGAGTTGTTTTCTGGTAAGACGTGTCACTATTGTGCTCCAATAGCCATACCCAGTGCAAATAGCACTCGCGTCTGTTCCCTGCAAGTACAGTGTATTGGACTGAAAGGGAGCTACTGTTCTTGTCAGTTTCCTAAGCAGAGGTTAACTAGATATGGTCCGTGTGTGTAGGAAGCACAGTTCTTTTCTTCTGAGCAAGCTCACTGTTTGGACCCCATAGGAAACACAGTATAGTAGAAGAGTGCTCTTTTCTCAAAAGCCGTGTGTGTTTCTTGTAAGGCGAGCTAGCGTATGTTTCGCAGTCCTAAATGGAGTGGAATCACATGCAGTTTCTGGTCCTATGAGCAAGAGTTGTTTTCTGGTAAGGAAAGTCACTATTGGGCTCCCATTGCCATACACAGTGCAAATAGCACATGCGTCTGTTCCCAGCAAGTACAGTGTATCAGACTGAAGAGGAGCTACTGTTCTTGTCAGTTTCCTAAGCAGAGTTGAACTAGATATGGCCCGTGTGTGTAGGAAGCGCAGTTCTTATGTTCTGAGCAAGCTCACTGTTCTGGCCCTATAGGAAACACAATAGAGTAGAAGAGTGCACTTTTCTTAAAAGCAGAGTGTGTTTCTTGTAAGGCGAGCTCGCGTTTGTTTCCCAGTCCTAAATGGAGTTGAGTCACATGCAGTTTTTGGTCCTACTAGCAAGAGTTGTTTTCTGGTAAGAAGAGTCACTGTTGCGCTCCAAATGCCATATACAGTGCAAACAGCAATCGCGTCTGTTCCCAGCAAGTACAGTGTATCGGACTGAATAGGAGCTACTGTTCTTGTCAGGTTCCTAAGCAGAGTTGAACTAGATATGGTCCATGTGTGTAGGAAGCACAGTTCTTTTCTTCTCAGCAAGCTCACTGTTTTGGCCCTATAGGAAACACAGTAGAGTAGAAGAGTGCTCTTTTCTCAAAAGCAGAGTGTGTTTCTTGTAAGGCGAGCTAGCGTTTGTTTCCCAGTCCTAAATGGAGTTGAATCACATGCAGTTTCTGGTCCTACAAGCAAGAGTTGGTTTCTGGTAAGGAAGTCACTATTGTGCTCCAATTGCCATACACAGTGCAAATAGCACTCCCGTCTGTTCCCAGCAAGTACAGTGTTTTGGACTGAAGAGGAGCTACTGTTCTTGTCAGTATCCTAAGCAAAGTTGAACTAGATATGGCCCGTGTGTGTAGGAAGCACAATTCTTTTGTTCTGAGGAAGCTCACTGTTTGGACCCCATAGGAAACACAGTAGAGTAGAAGAGTGCTCTTTTCTCTAAAGCAGAGTGTTTTTTCTTGTAAGGTGAGCTCGCATTTGTTTCCCAGTCCTAAATGGAGTTGAGACACATGCAGTTTTTGGTCCTACGAGCAAGAGTTGTTTTCTGGTAAGAAGAGTCACTATTGTGCTCCAAATGCCATACACAGTGCAAATAGTAATCGCGTCTGTTTCCTTCAAGTACAATGTGTTGGACTGATTAGGAGCTACTGTTCTTGTCAGTTTCCTCAGCAGAGTTGAACTAGATATGGTCCGTGTGTGGGAAGCACAGTTCTTTTGTTCTGAGCAAGCTCACTCTTTAGACCCCTTTGGAAAAACAGTAGAGTAGAAGAGAGCTCTTTTCTCAAAAGCAGAGTGTGTTTCATGTAAGGCGAGCTAGCATTTGTTTCCCAGTCCTAAATGGAGTTGAATCACATGCAGTTTCTGGTCCTACGAGCAAGAGTTGTTTTCTGGTAAGGAAAGTCACTATTGCGCTCCCATTGCCATACACAGTGCAAATAGCACTCGCGTCTGTTCCCAGCATGTACAGTGTATTGGACTGAATAGGAGCTACTGTTCTTGTCAGTTTCCTAAGCAGAGTTGAACTAGATATGACCGTGTGTGTAGGAAGCACAGTTCTTTTGTTCTGAGCAAGCTCACTGTCTGGCCCTATAGGAAACACAGTAGAGTAGAAGAGTGCTCTTTTCTCAAAAGCAGATTGTGTTTCTTGTAAGGCGAGCTAGCATTTGTTTCCCAGTCCTAAATGGAGTTGAATCACATGCAGTTTCTGGTCCTACGAGCAAGAGTTGTTTTCTGGTAAGGAAAGTCACTATTGTGCTCCCATTGCCATACACATTGCAAATAGCACTCGCGTCTGTTCCCAGCAAGTACAGTGTATCGGACTGAATAGGAGCTACTGTTCTTGTCAGTTTCCTAAGCAGAGTTGAACGAGATATGTCCCGCATGTGTAGGAAGCACAGTTCTTTTGTTCTGAGCAAGCTCACTGTTTGGACCCCATAGGAAACACAGTAGAGTAGAAGAGTGCTATTTTCTCAAAGCAGAGTGTGTTTCTTGTAGGGCGAGCTAGCGTTTGTTTCCCAGTCCTAAATGGAGTTGAATCACATGCAGTTTCTGGTCCTACAAGCAAGAGTTGTTTTCTGGTAAGAAGAGTCACTATTGCGCTGCCTTTGCCAAACACAGGACAAATAACACTGGCGTGTTTTCCCAGCAAGTACAGTGTATTGGATGGAAGAGGATCTACTGTTCTTGTCAGGTTCCTAAGCGGACTTGATCTAGATATGGCCGTGTGTGTAGGAAGCACAGTTTATTTGTTCTGAGCAAGCTCACTGTTCGGAACCCATAGGAAACACAGTAGAGTAGAAGAGTGCTCTTTTCTCAAAAGCAGAGTGTGTTTCTTGTAAGGCGAGCTAGCGTTTGTTTCCCAGTCCTAAATGGAGTTGAGTCACATGCAGTTTTTTGTCCTACGAGCAAGAGTTGTTTTCTGGTAAGACGAGTCACTATTGTGCTCCAATAGCCATACACAGTGCAAATAGCAGTCCCGTCTGTTCCCAGGAAGTACAGTGTATCGGACTGAATAGGAGCTACTGTTCTTGTCAGTTTCCTAAGCAGAGTTGAACTAGATATGGCCCGAGTGTAGGAAGCACAGTTCTTTTTTTCTGAGCAAGCTCACTGTTCTGGCCCTATAGTAAACACAGTAGAGTAGAAGAGTGCTCTTTTCTCTAAAGCAGAGTGTGTTTCTTGTAAGGCGAGCTAGCGTTTGTTTCCCAGTCCTAAATGGAGTTGAATCACATGCAGTTTCTGGTCCTTCGAGCAAGAGTTGTATTATGGTAAGAAGAGTCACTATTGTGCTGCCATTGCCATACACAGGACAAATAGCACTGTTGTCTGTTCCCAGCAGTACAGTGTATTGAACTGAAGAGGATCTACTGTTCTTGTCAGGTTCCTAAGCAGAATTGAACTAGATATGGCCGTGTGTGTAAGAAGCACAGTTCTTTTCTTCTGAGCAAGTTCACTGTTCGGACCTCTTAGGAAACACAATAGAGTAGAAGAGTGCTTTTTTCTCTAAATCAGAGTGTGTTTCTTGTAAGTCGAGTTAGTGTTTGTTTCCCACTCCTAAATGGAGATGAATCACATGCAGTTTCTGGTCCTACGAGCAAGAGTTGTTTTCTGGTAAGAAGAGTCACTATTGTGCTCCCATTGTCATACAAAGGGCCAATAGCACACGCGTCTGTTCCCAGCATGTACAGTGTATTGGACTGAAGAGGATCCACTGTTCTTGTCAGGTTCCTAAGCAGAGTTGAACTAGATATGGTCGTGTGTGTGGGAAGCACAGTTCTTTTGTTCTGAGCAAGCTCACTGTTCTGGACCTATAGGAAACACAGTAGAGTAGAAGAGTGCTCTTTTCTCAAAAGCAGATTGTGTTTCTTGTAAGGTGAGCTAGAATTTGTTTCCCAGACCTATATGGAGTTAAATCACATGCAGTTTCTGGTCCTACGAGCAAGAGTTGTTTTTTGGTAAGGAAAGTCTCTATTGTGCTCCCATTGCCATACATAGTGTAAATAGCACTCGTGTCTGTTCCCAGCAAGTAAAGTGTATCGGACTGAAGAGGAGCTACTGTTCTTGTCAGTTTCCTAAGCAGAGTTGAACTAGATATGGCCCGCGTGTTTAAGAAGCACAGTTCTTTTGTTCTGAGCAAGCTCACTGTTTGGACCCCATAGGGAACACAGTAGAGTAGAAGAGTGCTCTTTTCTCTAAAGCAGAGTATGTTTCTTGTAAGGCGAGCTCGCGTTTGTTTCCCATTCCTAAATGTAGTTCAGTCACAGGCAGTTTTTGGTCCTACGAGCAAGAGTTGTTTTCTGGTAAGAAGAGTCACTATTGCGCTCCAAATGCAATACACAGTGCAAATAGCACTCGCGTCTGTTCCCAGCATGTACAGTGTATTGGACTGAATAGGAGCTACTGTTCTTGTCAGTTTCCTAAGCAGAGTTGAACTAGATATGACCGTGTGTGTAGGAAGCACAGTTCTTTTGTTCTGAGCAAGCTCACTGTCTGGCCCTATAGGAAACACAGTAGAGTAGAAGAGTGCTCTTTTCTCAAAAGCAGATTGTGTTTCTTGTAAGGCGAGCTAGCATTTGTTTCCCAGTCCTAAATGGAGTTGAATCACATGCAGTTTCTGGTCCTACGAGCAAGAGTTGTTTTCTGGTAAGGAAAGTCACTATTGTGCTCCCATTGCCATACACATTGCAAACAGCACTCGCGTCTGTTCCCAGCAAGTACAGTGTATCGGACTGAATAGGAGCTACTGTTCTTGTCAGTTTCCTAAGCAGAGTTGAACGAGATATGTCCCGCATGTGTAGGAAGCACAGTTCTTTTGTTCTGAGCAAGCTCACTGTTTGGACCCCATAGGAAACACAGTAGAGTAGAAGAGTGCTATTTTCTCAAAGCAGAGTGTGTTTCTTGTATTCGAGCTAGCGTTTGTTTCCCAGTCCTAAATGGAGTTGAATCACATGCAGTTTCTGGTCCTACAAGCAAGAGTTGTTTTCTGGTAAGAAGAGTCACTATTGCGCTGCCTTTGCCAAACACAGGACAAATAACACTGGCGTGTTTTCCCAGCAAGTACAGTGTATTGGATGGAAGAGGATCTACTGTTCTTGTCAGGTTCCTAAGCAGACTTGATCTAGATATGGCCGTGTGTGTAGGAAGCACAGTTTATTTGTTCTGAGCAAGCTCACTGTTCGGAACCCATAGGAAACACAGTAGAGTAGAAGAGTGCTCTTTTCTCAAAAGCAGAGTGTGTTTCTTGTAAGGCGAGCTAGCGTTTGTTTCCCAGTCCTAAATGGAGTTGAGTCACATGCAGTTTTTTGTCCTACGAGCAAGAGTTGTTTTCTGGTAAGACGAGTCACTATTGTGCTCCAATAGCCATACACAGTGCAAATAGCAGTCCCGTCTGTTCCCAGGAAGTACAGTGTATCGGACTGAAGAGGAGCTACTGTTCTTGTCAGTTTCCTAAGCAGAGTTGAACTAGATATGGCCCGAGTGTAGGAAGCACAGTTCTTTTTTTCTGAGCAAGCTCACTGTTCTGGCCCTATAGTAAACACAGTAGAGTAGAAGAGTGCTCTTTTCTCTAAAGCAGAGTGTGTTTCTTGTAAGGCGAGCTAGCGTTTTTTTCCCAGTCCTAAATGGAGTTGAATCACATGCAGTTTCTGGTCCTACGAGCAAGAGTTGTATTATGGTAAGAAGAGTCACTATTGTGCTGCCATTGCCATACACAGGACAAATAGCACTGTTGTCTGTTCCCAGCAGTACAGTGTATTGGACTGAAGAGGATCTACTGTTCTTGTCAGGTTCCTAAGCAGAATTGAACTAGATATGGCCGTGTGTGTAAGAAGCACAGTTCTTTTCTTCTGAGCAAGTTCACTGTTCGGACCTCTTAGGAAACACAATAGAGTAGAAGAGTGCTTTTTTCTCTAAATCAGAGTGTGTTTCTTGTAAGTCGAGTTAGTGTTTGTTTCCCACTCCTAAATGGAGATGAATCACATGCAGTTTCTGGTCCTACGAGCAAGAGTTGTTTTCTGGTAAGAAGAGTCACTATTGTGCTCCCATTGTCATACAAAGGGCCAATAGCACACGCGTCTGTTCCCAGCATGTACAGTTTATTGGACTGAAGAGGATCCACTGTTCTTGTCAGGTTCCTAAGCAGAGTTGAACTAGATATGGCCGTGTGTGTGGGAAGCACAGTTCTTTTGTTCTGAGCAAGCTCACTGTTCTGGACCTATAGGAAACACAGTAGAGTAGAAGAGTGCTCTTTTCTCAAAAGCAGATTGTGTTTCTTGTAAGGTGAGCTAGAATTTGTTTCCCAGACCTATATGGAGTTAAATCACATGCAGTTTCTGGTCCTACGAGCAAGAGTTGTTTTTTGGTAAGGAAAGTCTCTATTGTGCTCCCATTGCCATACATAGTGTAAATAGCACTCGTGTCTGTTCCCAGCAAGTAAAGTGTATCGGACTGAAGAGGAGCTACTGTTCTTGTCAGTTTCCTAAGCAGAGTTGAACTAGATATGGCCCGCGTGTTTAAGAAGCACAGTTCTTTTGTTCTGAGCAAGCTCACTGTTTGGACCCCATAGGGAACACAGTAGAGTAGAAGAGTGCTCTTTTCTCTAAAGCAGAGTATGTTTCTTGTAAGGCGAGCTCGCGTTTGTTTCCCATTCCTAAATGTAGTTCAGTCACAGGCAGTTTTTGGTCCTACGAGCAAGAGTTGTTTTCTGGTAAGAAGAGTCACTATTGCGCTCCAAATGCAATACACAGTGCAAATAGCACTCGCGTCTGTTCCCAGCAAGTACAGTGTATTGGACTGAATAGGAGCTACTGTTCTTGTCAGTTTCCTAAGCAGAGTTGAACTAGATATGACCCGTGTGTAGGAAGCACAATTCTATTGTTCTGAGCAAGCTCACTGTTCTGGCCCTGTAGGAAACACAGTAGAGAAGAAGAGTGCTCTTTTCTCTAAAGCAGATTGTGTTTCTTGTAAGGCGAGCTAGCGTTTGTTTCCCAGTCCTAAATGGAGTTGAATCACATGCAGTTTCTGGTCCTACGAGCAAGAGTTGTTTTATAGTAAGAAGAGTCATTATTGCGCTGCCATTGACATACACAGGACAAATAGCACTGGCGTCTGTTCCCAGCAAGTATAGTGTATTGAACTGAAGAGGATCTACTGTTCTTGTCAGGTTCCTAAGCAGAATTGAACTAGATATGGCCGTGTGTGTAGGAAGCACAGTTCTTTTGTTCTGAGCAAGCTCTCTGTTCGGACCCCATAGGAAACACAGTAGAGTAGAAATGTGCTCTTTTCTCAAAAGCAGAGTGTGTTTCTTGTAAGGCGAGTTAGCGTTTGTTTCCCAGTCCTAAATGGAGTTGAATCCCATGTAGTTTCTGTTCCTATGAGCAAGAGTTTTTTTCTGGTAAGGAAAGTAACTATTGAGCTCCCATTGCCATACACAGTGCAAATATCACTCGTGTCTGTTCACAGCAAATACAGTGTATCGGACTGAAGAGGAGCTACTGTTCTTGTCAGTTTCCTAAGCAGAGTTGAACTAGATATGGTCGGTGTGTGTAGGAAGCACAGTTCTTTTGTTCTGAGCAAGCTCACTGTTCTGGCCCTATAGGAAACACAGTAGAGTAGAAGAGTGCTCTTTTCTCTAAAGCAGAGTGTGTTTCTTGTAAGGAGAGCTAGCATTTGTTTTCCAGTCCTAAATAGAGTTGAATCACATGCAGTTTCTGGTCCTATGAGCAAGAGTTGTTTTATGGTAAGAAGAGTCACTATTGCGCTGCCTTTGCCATACACAGGACAAATAGCACTGTTGTCTGTTCCCAGGAGTACAGTGTATTGGACTGAAGAGGATCTACTGTTCTTGTCAGGTTCCTAAGCAGAATTGAACTAGGTGTGGCGGTGTGTGCAGGAAGCACGTTTTTTTTGTTCTGAGCAAGCTCACTGTTCTCGCATTATAGGAAACACTGTAGAGTAGAAGAGTGCTCTATTCTCAAAAGCAGATTGTGTTTCTTGTAAGGCGAGCTAGCGTTTGTTTCGCAGTCCTAAATTGAGTTGAATCACATGCAGTTTCTGGTCCTACGAGCAAGAGTTTTTTCTGGCAAGAAGAGTCACTATTGTGCTCCCATTGTCATACACAGGGCAAATAGCACTGGTTTCTCTTCCCAGCATGTACAGTGTATTGGAATGAAAAGGATCTACTGTTCTTGTCAGTTTCCTAAGCAGAGTTGAACTAGATATGGCCCGTGTGTGTAGGAAGCACAGTTCTTTTGTTCTGAGCAATCTCACTGTTCTGACCCCATAGGAAACACAGTAGAGTAGAAGAGTGCTCTTTTCTCAAAAGCAGAGTGTGTTTCATGTAAGGCGAGCTAGCATTGGTTTCCCAGTCCTAAATGGAGTTGAATCCCATGCAGTTTCTGGTCCTACGAGCAAGAGTTGTTTTCTGGTAAGAAGAGTCAATATTGCGCTGCCATTGCCCTACACAGGACAAATAGCACTGGCGTCTGTTCCCAGCAAATACAGTGTATTGGACTGAAAAGGAGCTACTGTTCTTGTCAGTTTCCTAAGCAGAGGTGAACTAGATATGGTCCGTGTGTGTAGGAAGCACAGTTCTTTTCTTCTGAGCAAGCTCACTGTTTGGACCCCATAGGAAACACAGTAGAGTAGAAGAGTGCTCTTTTCTCTAAAGCAGAGTGTGTTTCTTGTAAGGCGAGCTAGCGTTTGTTTCCCAGTCCTAAATGGAGTTGAGTCACATGCAGTTTTTGGTCCTACTAGCAAGAGTTGTTTTCTGGTAAGAATAGTCACTGTTGCGCTCCAAATGCCATATACAGTGCAAATAGCACTCGCGTCTGTTCCCAGCAAGTACAGTGTATCGGACTGAAGAGGAGCTACTGCTCTTGTCAGTATCCTAAGCAGAGTTGAACTAGATATGGCCCATGTGTGTAGGAAGCGCAGTTCTTCTGTTCTGAGGAAGCTCACTGTTTGGACCCCATAGGAAACACAGTAGAGTAGAAGAGTGCTCTTTTCTCTAAAGCAGAGTGTTTTTTCTTGTAAGGTGAGCTCGCGTTTGTTTCCCAGTCCTAAATGGAGTTGAGACACATGCAGTTTTTGGTCCCAGGAGCAAGAGTTGTTTTCTGGTAAGAAGAGTCACTATTGCGCTCCAAATGCCATACACAGGCAAATAGCACTCGCGTCTGTTCCCAGCAAGTACAGAGTATGGGACTGTATAGGAGCTACTGTTCTTGTCAGTGTCCTAAGCAGAATTGAACTAGATATGGTCCATGTGTGTAGGAAGCACAGTTCTTTTGTTCTAAGCAAGCTCACTGTTTGGACCCCATAGGAAACACAGAAGAGTAGAAGAGTGCTCTTTTCTCTAAAGCAGAGTGTGTTTCTTGTAAGTCGAGCTAGCGTTTGTTTCCTTGTCCTAAATGAAGTTGAATCCCATGCAGTTTCTGGTCCTACGAGCAAGATTTGTTTTCTGGTAATAAAGTCACTATTGCGCTCCCATTGAAATACACAGTGCAAATAGCACTCGTGTCTGTTCCCAGCAATTACAGTGTATTGGACTGAATAGGAGCTACTGTTCTTGTCAGTTTCCTAAGCAGAGTTGAACTAGATATGGCCGTGTGTGTAGGAAGCACAGTTCTTTTGTTCTGAGCAAGCTCACTGTCTGGCCCTATAGGAATCACAGTAGAGTAGAAGAGTGCTCTTTTCTCAAAAGCAGAATGTGTTTCTTGTAAGGGGAGCTAGCATTTGTTTTCCAGTCCTATACAGAGTTGAATCCCATGCAGTTTCTGGTCCTACGAACAAGAGTTGTTTTCTGGTAAGGAAAGTCACTATTGCGCTCCTATTGCCATACACAGTGCAAATAGCACTCACGTCTGTTCCCAGCAAGTACAGTGTATCGGACTGAATAGGAGCTACTGTTCTTGTCAGTTTCCTAAGCAGAGTTGAACGAGATATGTCCCGCGTGTGTAGGAAGCACAGTTCTTTTGTTCTGAGCAAGCTCACTGTTTGGACCCCATAAGAAACACAGTTGAGTAGAAGAGTGCTCTTTTCTCAATGCAGAGTGTGTTTCTTGTAGGGCGAGCTAGCGTTTGTTTCCCAGTCCTAAATGGAGTTGAATCACATGCAGTTTCTGGTCCTACAAGCAAGAGTTGTTTTCTGGTAAGAAGAGTCACTATTGCGCTGCCTTTGCCATACACAGGACAAATAACGCTGGCGTGTTTTCCCAGCAAGTACAGTGTATTGGATGGAAGAGGATCTACTGTTCTTGTCAGTTTCCTAAGCAGACTTGAACTAGATATGGCCGTGTGTGTAGGAAGCACAGTTTTTTTGTTCTGAGCAAGCTCACTGTTCGGAACCCATAGGAAGCACAGTAGAGTAGAAGAGTGCTCTTTTCTCAAAAGCAGAGTGTGTTTCTTGGAAGGTAAGCTAGTGTTTGTTTCCCTGTCCTAAATGGAGTTGAGTCACATGCAGTTTTTTGTCCTACGAGCAAGAGATGTTTTCTGGTAAGACAAGTCACTATTGTGCTCCAATAGCCATACACAGTGCAAATAGCAGTCCCGTCTGTTCCCAGGAAGTACAGTGTATCGGTCTGAAGAGGAGCTACTGTTCTTGTCAGTTTCTTAGCAGAGTTGAACTAGATATGGCCCGAGTGTGTAGGAAGCACAGTTCTTTTGTTCTGAGCAAGCTCACTGTTCTGGCCCTATAGTAAACACAGTAGAGTAGATGAGTGCTCTTTTCTCTAAAGCAGAGTGTGTTTCTTGTAAGGCAAGCTAGCGTTTGTTTCCCAGTCCTAAATGGAGTTGAATCACATGCAGTTTCTGGTCCTACGAGCAAGAGTTGTATTATGGTAAGAAGAGTCACTATTGTGCTGCCATTGCCATACACAGGACAAATAGCACTGTTGTCTGTTCCCAGCAGTACAGTCTATTGGACTGAAGAGGATCTACTGTTCTTGTCAGGTTCCTAAGCAGAATTGAACTAGATATGGCCGTGTGTGTAGGAAGCACAGTTCTTTTGTTCTGAGCAAGTTCACTGTTCGGACTTCTTAGGAAACACAATAGAGTTGAAGAGTGCTTTTTTCTCTAAATCAGAGTGTGTTTCTTGTAAGTGGAGTTAGTGTTTGTTTCCCACTCCTAAATGGAGATGAATCACATGCAGTTTCTGGTCCTACGAGCAAGAGTTGTTTTCTGGTAAGAAGAGTCACTATTGTGCTCCCATTGTCATACAAAGGGCCAATAGCAGACGCGTCTGTTCCCAGCATGCACAGTGTATTGGACTGAAGAGGATGTACTGTTTTTGTCAGGTTCCTAAGCAGAGTTGAACTAGATATGGCCGTGTGTGTAGGAAGCACAGTTCTTTTGTTCTGAGCAAGCTCACTGTTCTGGCCCTATAGGAAACACAGTAGAGTAGAAGAGTGCTCTTTTCTCAAAAGCAGATTGTGTTTCTTGTAAGGCGAGCTAGAATTTGTTTCCCAGTCCTATATGGAGTTGAATCACATGCAGTTTCAGGTCCTACGAGCAAGAGTTGTTTTTTGGTAAGGAAAGTTTCTATTGCGCTCCCATTGCCATACACAGTGCAAATAGCACTCGCGTCTGTTCCCAGCAAGTACAGTGTATCGGACTGAAGAGGAGCTACTGTTCTTGTCAGTTTCCTAAGCAGAGTTGAACTAGATATGGCCCGCGTGTTTAGGAAGCACAGTTCTTTTGTTCTGAGCAAGCTCACTGTTTGGACCCAATAGGGAACACAGTAGAGTAGAAGAGTGCTCTTCTCTCTAAAGCAGAGTGTGTTTCTTGTAAGGCGAGCTCGCGTTTGTTTCCCAGTCCTAAATGGAGTTGAGTCACAGGCAGTTTTTGGTCCTACGAGCAAGAGTTGTTTTCTGGTAAGAAGAGTCACTATTGCGCTCCAAATGCAATACACAGTGCAAATAGCACTCGCTTCTGTTCCCAGCAAGTACAGTGTATTGGACTGAATAGGAGCTACTGTTCTTGTCAGTTTCCTAAGCAGAGTTGAACTAGATATGGCCCTTGTGTAGGAAACACAGTTCTTTTTTTCTGAGCAAGCTCACTGCTCTGGCCCTATAGGAAACACAGTAGAGTAGAAGAGTGCTCTTTTCTCAAAAGCAGAGTGTGTTTCTTGTAAGGCGAGCTAGCGTTTGTTTCCCAGTCCCCAATGGAGTTGAATCACATGCAGTTTCTGTTCCTACGAGCAAGAGTTTTTTTCTGGTAAGGAAAGTAACTATTGAGCTCCCATTGCCATACACAGTGCAAATAGCACTCGCGTCTGTTCCCAGCAAATACAGTGTATCGGACTGAAGTGGAGCTACTGTTCTTGTCAGTTTCCTAAGCAGAGTTGAACTAGATATGGTCGGTGTATGTAGGAAGCACAGTTCTTTTGTTCTGAGCAAGCTCACTGTTCGGACCCCATAGGAAACACAGTAGAGTATAATTGTGCTCTTTTCTCTAAAGCAGAGTGTGTTTCTTGTAAGGCGAGCTAGCGTTTGTTTCCCAGTCCTAAATGGAGTTGAATCCCATGCAGTTTCTGTTCCTACGATCAAGAGTTGTTTTCTGGTAAGGAAAGTAACTATTGAGCTCCCATTGCCATACACAGTGCAAATAGCACTCGCGTCTGTTCCCAGCAAGTACAGTGTATTGGACTGAATAGGAGCTACTGTTCTTGTCAGTTTCCTAAGCAGAGTTGAACTAGATATGGCCCGTGTGTAGGAAGCACAGTTCTTTTGTTCTGAGCAAGCTCACTGTTCTGGCCATATAGGAAACACAGTAGAGTAGAAGAGTGCTCTTTTCTCAAAAGCAGAGTGTGTTTCTTGTAAGGCGAGCTAGCGTTTGTTTCCCAGTGCTAAATGGAGTTGAATCACATGCAGTTTCTGGTCCTACGAGCAAGAGTTGTTTTATGGTAAGAAGAGTCACTATTGCGCTGCCATTGCCATACACAGGACTAATAGCACTGTTGTCTGTTCCCAGCAAGTACAGTGTTTTGGACTGAAGAGGATCTACTGTTCTTGTCAGGTTACTAAGCAGAATTGAACTAGGTGTGGCGGTGTGTGTAGGAATCACGTTTTTTTTTTGTTCTGAGCAAGCTCACTGTTCGGACCTCATAGGAAACACAGTAGAGTAGAATAGTGCTCTTTTCTCAAAAGCAGAGTGTGTTTCTTGTAAGGCGAGATAGCGTTTGTTTCCCAGTCCTAAATGGAGTTGAATCACATGCAGTTTTTTGTCCTACGAGCAAGAGTTGTTTTATGGTAAGAAGAGTCACTATTGCGCTGCCATTGACATACACAGGAGAAATAGCACTGTTGTCTGTTCCCAGCAGTACAGTGTATTGGACTGAATAGGAGCTACTGTTCTTGTCAGTTTCTTAAGCAGAGTTGAACTAGATATGGTTGGTGTGTGTAGGAATCACAGTTCTTTTGTTCTGAGCAAGCTCACTGTTTGGACCCCATAGGAAACACAGTAGAGTAGAAGAGTGCTCTTTTCTCAAAAACAGAGTGTGTTTTTGGAAGGCGAGCTAGCGTTTGTTTCCCAGTCCTAAATGGAGTTGAGTCACATGCAGTTTTTTGTCCTACGAGCAAGAGTTGTTTTCTGGTAAGACGAGTCACTATTGTGCTCCAATTGCCATACACAGTACAAATAGCACTCGCGTTTGTTCCGAGCAAGTACAGTGTATTGGACTGAAGAGGAGCTACTGTTCTTGTCAGTTTCCTAAGCAGAGTTGAACTAGATATGGCCCCAGTGTAGGAAGCACAGTTCTTTTCTTCTGAGCAAGCTCACTGTTCTGGCCCTATAGGAAACACAGTAGAGTAGAACAGTGCTCTTTTCTCTAAAGCAGAGTGTGTTTCTTGTAAGGCGAACTAGCGTTTGTTTCCCAGTCCTAAATGGAGTGTAATCACATGCAGTTTCTGGTCCTACGAGCAAGAGTTGTTTTATGGTAAGAAGAGTCACTATTGCGCTGCCATTGCCATACACAGGACTAATAGCACTGTTGTCTGTTCCCAGCAGTACAGTGTATTGGACTGAAGAGGATCTACTGTTCTTGTGAGGTTCCTATGCAGAATTGAACTAGATATGGCCGTGTGTGTAGGAAGCACAGTTCTTTTGTTCTGAGCAAGTTCACTGTTCGGACCTCTTAGGAAACACAATAGAGTAGAAGAGTGCTTTTTTCTCTAAATCAGAGTGTGTTTCTTATAAGGCGAGTTAGTGTTTCTTTCCCAGTCCTCAGTGGAGTTGAATCACATGCAGTTTCTGGTCCTACGAGCAAGAGTTGTTTTCTGGTAAAAAGAGTCACTATTGTGCTCCCATTGTCATACACAGGGCAAATAGCACACGCGTCTGTTCCCAGCATGTACAGTGTATTGGACTGAAGAGGATCCACTGTTCTTGTCAGATTCCTAAGCAGAGTTGAACTAGATTTGGCCGTGTGTGTAGGAAGCACAGTTCTTTTGTTCTGAGCAAGCTCACTGTTCTGGCCCTATAGGAAACACAGTAGAGTAGAAGAGTGCTCTTTTCTCAAAAGTAGATTGTGTTTCTTGTAAGGGGAGCTAGCGTTTGTTTCCCAGTCCTATATGGAGTTGAATCACTTGCACTTTCTGGTCCTACGAGCAAGAGTTGTTTTTTGGTAAGGAAAGTCACTATTGCGCTCCCATTGCCTTACACAGTGCAAATAGCACACGCGTCTGTTCCCAGCAAGTACAGTGTATCAGACTGAAGAGGAGCTACTGTTCTTGTCAGTTTCCTAAGCAGAGCTGAACTAGATATGGTCCGTGTGTGTAGGAAGCACAGTTCTTATGTTCTGAGCAAGCCCACTGTTCTGGCCCTATAGGAAACACAGTAGAGTAGAAGAGTGCACTTTTCTTAAAAGCAGAGTGTGTTTCTTGTAAGGCGAGCTCGTGTTTGTTTCCCAGTCCTAAATAGAGTTGAGTCTCATGGAGTTTTTGGTCCTATGAGCAAGAGTTGTTTTCTGGTAAGAAGAGTCACTGTTGCGCTCCAAATGTCATATACAGTGCAAATAGCACTCGCGTCTGTTCCCAGCAAGTACAGTGTATCGGACTGAATAGGAGCAACTGTACTTGTCAGTTTCCTAAGCAGACTTGAAATAGATATGGCCGTGTGTGTAGGAAGCACAGTTTTTTTGTTCTGAGCAAGCTCACTGTTCGGAACACATAGGAAACAGTAGAGTAGAAAAGTGCTCTTTTCTCAAAAGCGGAGTGTGTTTCTGGGAAGGCGAGCTAGTGTTTGTTTGCCAGTCCTAAATGGAGTTGAGTCACATGCAGTTTTTTGACTTACGAGCAAGAGTTGTTTTCTGGCAAGACGAGTCACTATTGTGCTCCAATTGCCATACACAGTGCAAATAGCACTCGCGTCTGTTCCGAGCAAGTACAGTGTATTGGACTGAAGAGGAGCTACTGTTCTTGTCAGTTTCCTAAGCAGAGTTGACTTAGATATGGCCCGTGTGTGTAGGAAGCACAGTTCTTTTGTTCTGAGCACCTCACTGTTTGGACCCCATAGGAAACACAGTAGAGTAGAAGAGTGCTCTTTTCTCTAAAGCAGAATGTGTTTCTTGTAAGGCGAGCTAGTGTTTGTTTCCCAGTCCTAAATTGAGTGGAATCAAATGCAGTTTCTGGTCCTATGAGTAAGAGTGGTTTTCTGGTAAGGAAAGTCACTATTGCGATCCCATTGCCATACACAGTGCAAATAGCACATGCGTCTGTTCCCAGCAAGTACAGTGTATCAGACTGAAGAGGAGCTACTGTTCTTGTCAGTTTCCTAAGCAGAGTTGAACTAGATATGGCCCGTGTTTGTAGGAAGAACAGTTCTTTTGTTCTGAGCAAGTTCACTTTTCGGACCTCTTAGGAAACACAATAGAGTTGAAGAGTGCTTTTTTCTCTAAATCAGAGTGTGTTTCTTGTAAGGCGAGTTAGTGTTTCTTTCCCAGTCCTCAGTGGAGGTGAATCACATGCAGTTTCTGGTCCTACAAGCAAGAGTTGTTTTCTGGTAAGAAGAGTCACTATTGTGCTCCCATTGTCATACACAGGGCAAATAGCACACGCGTCTGTTCCCAGCATGTACAGTGTATTGGACTGAAGAGGATCTACTGTTCTTGTCAGGTTCTTTTTTTTTTTTTTTTTTTTTTTTTTTTTTTTTTTTTTTTGGTTTTTCGAGACAGGGTTTCTCTGTGTAGCTTTGTGCCTTTCCTGGGACTCACTTGGTAGACCAGGCTGGCCTCGAACTCACTGAGATCCACCTGGCTCTGCCTCCCAAGCGCTGGGATTAAAGGCGTGCGCCACCACCGCCCGGCTCTTGTCAGGTTCTTAAGCAGAGTTGAACTAGATTTGGCCGTGAGTGTAGGAAGCACAGTTCTTTTGTTCTGAGCAAGCTCACTGTACGGAACAGATAGGAAACAGTAGAGTAGAAGAGTGCTCTTTTCTCAAAAGCAGAGTGTGTTTCTTGTAAGGCGAGCTAGTGTTTGTTTCCCAGTCCTAAATTGAGTGGAATCAAATGCAGTTTCTGGTCCTATGAGCAAGAGTTGTTTTCTGGTAAGGAAAGTCATTATTGCGCTCCCATTGCCATACACAGTGCAAATAGCACATGCGTCTGTTCCCAGCAAATACAGTGTATCAGACTGAAGAGGAGCTACTGTTCTTGTCAGTTTACTAAGCAGAGTTGAACTAGATATGGCCCGTGTGTGTAGGAAGCACAGTTCTTACGTTCTGAGCAAACTCATTGTTCTGGCCCTATAGGAAACACGGTAGAGTAGAAGAGTGCACTTTTCTTAAAAGCAGAGTGTGTTTCTTGTAAGGGGAGCCCGCGTTTGTTTCCCAGTCCTAAATGGAGTTGAGTCACATGCAGTTTTTGGTCCTACGAGCAAAAGTTGTTTTCTGGTAAGAAGAGTCACCGTTGTTCTCCAAATGCCATATACAGTGCAAATAGCACTCGCGTCTGTTCCCAGCAAGTACAGTGTATCGGACTGAATAGGAGCTACTGTTCTAGTCAGTTTCCTAAGCAGACTTGATATAGATATGGTCCGTGTGTAGGAAGCACAGTTCTTTTGTTCTGAGCAAGCTCACTGTTCTGGCCCTATAGGAAACACTGTAGAGTAGAAGAGTGCTCTTTTCTAAAAAGCAGAGTGTGTTTCTTGTAAGGCAAGCTAGCGTTTGTTTCCGAGTCCTAAATGGAGTGGAATCACATGCAGTTTCTGGTCCTACGAGCAAGAGTTGTTTTCTGGTAAGAAGAGTCACTATTGCGCTGCCTTTGCCATACACAGGACAAATAGCACGGGCGTCTGTTCCCAGTAAGTACAGTGTATTGGACTGAAGAGGATCTACTGTTCTTGTCAGGTTCCTAAGCAGAATTGAACTAGATATGGCCGTGTGTGTAGGAAGCACAGTTCTTTTGTTCTGAGCAAGCTCTCTCTTTGGACCCCATAGGAAACACAGTAGAGTAGAAGAGTGCTCTTTTCTCAAAAGCAGAGTGTGTTTCTTGTAGGGCGAGCTAGCGTTTGTTTCCCAGTCCTAAATGGAGTTGAATCACATGCAGTTTCTGGTCCTGCAAGCAAGAGTTGTTTTCTGGTAAGAAGAGTCACTATTGCGCTGCCATTGCCATACACAGGAAAAATAACACTGGCGTCTTTTCCCAGCAAGTACAGTGTATTGGATGGAAGAGGATCTACTGTTCTTGTCAGGTTCCTAAGCAGACTTGAACTAGATATGGCCGTGTGTGTAGGAAGCACAGTTTTTTTGTTCTGAGCAAGCTCACTGTTCAGAACCCATAGGAAACACAGTAGAGTAGAAGAGTGCTCTTTTCTCAAAAGCAGAGTGTGTTTCTTGGAAGGCGAGCTAGCGTTTGTTTCCCAGACCTAAATGGAGTTGAGTCACATGCAGTTTTTTGTCCTACGAGCAAGAGTTGTTTTCTGGTAAGACGAGTCACTATTGTGCTCCAATAGCCATACACAGTGCAAATAGCAGTCCTGTCTGTTCCCAGGAAGTACAGTGTATCGGACTGAAGAGGAGCTACTGTTCTTGTCAGTTTCCTAAGCAGAGTTGAACTAGATATGGCCCGAGTGTAGGAAGCACAGTTCTTTTGTTCTGAGCAAGCTCACTGTTCTGGCACTATAGGAAACACAGTAGAGTAGAAGAGTGCTCTTTTCTCAAAAGCAGAGTGTGTTTCTTGTAAGGCGAGCTAGCGTTTGTTTTCCAGTCCTAAAAGGAGTTGAATCACATGCAGTTTCTGGTCCTACGAGCAAGAGTTGTTTTATGGTAAGAAGAGTCACTATTGCGCTGCCATTGCCATACACAGGACAAATAGCACTGTTGTCTGTTTCCAGCAGTACAGTGTATTGGACTGAAGAGGATCTACTGTTCTTGTCAGGTTCCTAAGCAGAATTGAACTAGATATGGCCGTGTGTGTAGGAAGCACAGTACTTTTTTTCTGAGCAAGTTCACTGTTCAGACCTCCTAGGAAACACAATAGAGTAGAAGAGTGCTTTTTTCTCTAAATCAGAGTGTGTTTCTTGTAAGGCGAGTTAGTGTTTGTTTCCCAGTCCTAAGTGGAGTTGAATCACATGCAGTTTCTGGTCCAACGCTCAAGAGTTGTTTTCTGGTAAGAAGAGTCACAATTGTGCTCCCAATGTCATACACAGGGCAAATAGCACACGTGTCTGTTCCCAGCATGTACACTGTATTGGACTGAAGAGGTTCTACTGTTCTTGTCAGGTTCCTAAGCAGAGTTGAACTAGATATGGTCTGTGTGTGTAGGAAGCACAGTTCTTTTCTTCTGAGCAAGCTCACTGTTTGGACCCCATAGGAAACACAGTAGAGTAGAATTGTGCTCTTTTCTCAAAAGCAGAGTGTGTTTCTTGTAAGGCGAGCTAGCATTTGTTTCCCAGTCCTAAATGGAGTTGAATCCCATGCAGTTTCTGTTCCTACGAGCAAGAGTTGTTTTCTGGTAAGGAAAGTAACTATTGAGCTCCCATTGCCATACACAGTGCAAATAGCACTCGCGTCTGTTCCCAGCAAGTACAGTGTATCAGACTGAAGAGGAGCTACTGTTCTTGTCAGTTTCCTAAGCAGAGTTGAACTAGATATGGCCCGTGTGTGTAGGAAGAACAGTTCTTTTGTTCTGAGCAAGTTCACTTTTCGGACCTCTTAGGAAACACAATAGAGTTGAAGAGTGCTTTTTTCTCTAAATCAGAGTGTGTTTCTTGTAAGGCGAGTTAGTGTTTCTTTCCCAGTCCTCAGTGGAGTTGAATCACATGCAGTTTCTGGTCCTAAGAGCAAGAGTTGTTTTCTGGTAAGAAGAGTCACTATTGTGCTCCCATTGTCATACACAGGGCAAATAGCACACGCGTCTGTTCCCAGCATGTACAGTGTATTGGACTGAAGAGGATCTACTGTTCTTGTCAGGTTCTTAAGCAGAGTTGAACTAGATTTGGCCGTGAGTGTAGGAAGCACAGTTCTTACGTTCTGAGCAAACTCACTGTTCTGGCCCTATAGGAAACACGGTAGAGTAGAAGAGTGCACTTTTCTTAAAAGCAGAGTGTGTTTATTGTAAGGCGAGCTCGCGTTTGTTTCCCAGTCCTAAATGGAGTTGAGTCACATGCAGTTTTTGGTCCTACGAGCAAGAGTTGTTTTCTGGTAAGAAGAGTCACTGTTGCGCTCCAAATGCCATATACAGTCCAAATAGCACTCGCGTCTGTTCCCAGGAAATACAGTGTATCAGACTGAATAGGAGCTACTGTTCTTGTCAGTTTCCTAAGCAGACTTGAACTAGATATGGCCGTGTGTGTAGGAAGCACAGTTTTTTTGTTCTGAGCAAGCTCACTGTTCGGAACACATAGGAAACACAGTAGAGTAGAAGAGTGCTCTTTTCTCAAAAGCAGAGTGTGTTTTTAGAAGGCGAGCTAGCGTTTGTTTCCCAGTCCTAAATGGAGTTGAGTCACATGCAGTTTTTTGTCCTATGAGCAAGAGTTGTTTTCTGGTAAGAAGAGTCACTATTGTGCTCCAATTGCCATACACAGTGCAAATAGCACTCGCGTGTTTTCCGAGCAAGTACAGTGTATTGGACTGAAGAGGAGCTACTGTTCTTGTCAGTTTCCTAAGCAGAGTTGAACTAGATATGGCCCGTGTGTGTAGGAAGCACAGTTCTTTTGTTCTGAGCAAGATCACTGTTTGGACCCCATAGGAATCACAGTAGAGTAGAAGAGTGCTCTTTTCTCAAAAGCAGAGTGTGTTTCATGTAAGGCGAGCTAGCATTTGTTTCCCAGTCCGAAATGGAGTTGAATCACATGCAGTTTCTGGTCCTACGAACAAGAGTTGTTTTCTGGTAAGGAAAGTCACTATTGTGCTCCCATTGCCATACACAGTGCAAATAGCAGTCCCGTCTGTTCCCAGCAAGTACAGGGTATCGGACTGAAGAGGATCTACTGTTCTTGTCAGGTTCCTAAGCAGACTTGAACTAGATGTGGCAATGTTTGTAGGAAGCACAGTTTTTTTGTTCTGAGCAAGCTCACTGTTCTGGCCCTATAGGAAACACAGTAGAGTAGAAGAGTGCTCTTTTCTCAAAAGCAGAGTGTGTTTCTTGGAAGGCGAGCTAGCATTTGTTTCCCAGTCCTAAATGGAGTTGAGTCACATGCAGTTTTTTGTCCTACGAGCAAGAGTTGTTTTCTGGTAAGAAGAGTCAATATTGTGCTCCAATAGCCATACACAGTGCAAATAGCACTCCCTTGTGTTCCCAGGAAGTACAGTGTATCGGACTGAAGAGGAGCTACTGTTCTTGTCAGTTTCCTAAGCAGACTTGAACTAGATATGGCCGTGTGTGTAGGAAGCACAGTTTTTTTGTTCTGAGCAAGCTCACTTTTCGGAACACATAGGAAACACAGTAGAGTAGAAGAGTGCTCTTTTCTCAAAAGCAGAGTGTGTTTTTAGAAGGCGAGCTAGCGTTTGTTTCCCAGTCCTAAATGGAGTTGAGTCACATGCAGTTTTTTGTTTTAAGAGCAAGAGTTGTTTTCTGGTAAGAAGAGTCACTATTGTGCTCCAATTGCCATACACAGTGCAAATAGCACTCGCGTCTGCTCCTAGCAAGTACAGTGTATTGGATTGAAGAGGAGCTACTGTTCTTGTCAGTTTCCTAAGCAGAGTTGAACTAGATATGTCCCGTGTGTGTAGGAAGCACAGTTCTTTTGTTCTGAGCAAGATCACTGTTTGGACCCCATAGGAAACACAGTAGAGTAGAAGAGTGCTCTTTTCTCAAAAGCAGAGTGTGTTTCATGTAAGGCAAGCTAGCATTTGTTTCCCAGTCCTAAATGAAGTTGAATCACATGCAGTTTCTGGTCCTACGAACAAGAGTTGTTTTCTGGTAAGGAAAGACACTATTGCGCTCCCATTGTCATACACAGTGCAAATAGCCCTCCCGTCTGTTCCCAGCAAGTACAGTGTATCGGACTGAAGAGGATCTACTGTTCTTGTCAGGTTCCTAAGCAGACTTGAACTAGATGTGGCAATGTTTGTAGGAAGCACAGTTTTTATTTTCTGAGCAAGCTCACTGTTCGGAACACATAGGAAAGAGTAGAGTAGAAGAGTGCTCTTTTCTCTAAAGCAGAGTGTGTTTCTTGTAAGGCGAGCTAGCGTTTGTTTCCGAGTCCTAAATGGAGTGGAATCACATGCAGTTTCTGGTCCTATGAGCAAGAGTTGTTTTCTGGTAAGGAAAGTCACTATTGTGCTCCCATTGCCATACACAGTGCAAATAGCACATGCGTCTGTTCCCAGCATGTACAGTGTATCAGACTGAAGAGGAGCTACTGTTCTTGTCAGTTTCCTAAGCAGAGTTGAACTAGATATGGCCCGTGTGTGTAGGAAGCACAGTTCTTATGTTCTGAGCAAGCTCACTGTTCTGGCCCTATAGGAAACACAGTAGAGTAGAAGAGTGCACTTTTCTTAAAAGCAGAGTGTGTTTCTTGTAAGGCGAGCTCGCGTTTATTTCCCAGTCCTAAATGGAGTTGAGTCACATGCAGTTTTTGGTCCTACGAGCAAGAGTTGTTTTCTGGTAAGAAGAGTCACTGTTGCGCTCCAAATGCCATATACAGTGCAAATAGCACTCGCGTCTGTTCCCAGGAAATACAGTGTATCAGACTGAATAGGAGCTACTGTTCTTGTCAGTTTCCAAAGCAGACTTGAACTAGATATGGCCGTGTGTGTAGGAAGCACAGTTCTTTTGTTCTGAGCAAGATCACTGTTTGGACCCCATAGGAATCACAGTAGAGTAGAAGAGTGCTCTTTTCTCAAAAGCAGAGTGTGTTTCATGTAAGGCGAGCTAGCATTTGTTTCCCAGTCCGAAATGGAGTTGAATCACATGCAGTTTCTGGTCCTACGAACAAGAGTTGTTTTCTGGTAAGGAAAGTCACTATTGTGCTCCCATTGCCATACACAGTGCAAATAGCAGTCCCGTCTGTTCCCAGCAAGTACAGGGTATCGGACTGAAGAGGATCTACTGTTCTTGTCAGGTTCCTAAGCAGACTTGAACTAGATGTGGCAATGTTTGTAGGAAGCACAGTTTTTTTGTTCTGAGCAAGCTCACTGTTCTGGCCCTATAGGAAACACAGTAGAGTAGAAGAGTGCTCTTTTCTCAAAAGCAGAGTGTGTTTCTTGGAAGGCGAGCTAGCATTTGTTTCCCAGTCCTAAATGGAGTTGAGTCACATGCAGTTTTTTGTCCTACGAGCAAGAGTTGTTTTCTGGTAAGACGAGTCACTATTGTGCTCCAATAGCCATACACAGTGCAAATAGCACTCCCTTGTGTTCCCAGGAAGTACAGTGTATCGGACTGAAGAGGAGCTACTGTTCTTGTCAGTTTCCTAAGCAGAGTTGAACTAGATATGGCCCAAGTATAAGAAGCACAATTCTTTTCTTCTGAGCAAGCTCACTGTTCTGGCCCTATAGGAAACACAGTAGAGTAGAAGAGTGCTCTTTTCTCTAAAGCAGAGTGTGTTTCTTGTAAGGCGAGCAAGCATTTGTTTCCCAGTCCTAAATGGAGTTGAATCACATGCAGTTTCTGGTCCTACGAGCAAGAGTTGTTTTCTGGTAAGAAGAGTCACTGTTGCGCTCCAAATGCCATATACAGTGCAAATAGCACTCGCGTCTGTTCCCAGGAAATACAGTGTATCAGACTGAATAGGAGCTACTGTTCTTGTCAGTTTCCTAAGCAGACTTGAACTAGATATGGCCATGTGTGTAGGAAGCACAGTTTTTTTGTTCTGAGCAAGCTCACTTTTCGGAACACATAGGAAACACAGTAGAGTAGAAGAGTGCTCTTTTCTCAAAAGCAGAGTGTGTTTTTAGAAGGCGAGCTAGCGTTTGTTTCCCAGTCCTAAATGGAGTTGAGTCACATGCAGTTTTTTGTTTTACGAGCAAGAGTTGTTTTCTGGTAAGAAGAGTCACTATTGTGCTCCAATTGCCATACACAGTGCAAATAGCACTCGCGTCTGCTCCTAGCAAGTACAGTGTATTGGATTGAAGAGGAGCTACTGTTCTTGTCAGTTTCCTAAGCAGAGTTGAACTAGATATGTCCCGTGTGTGTAGGAAGCACAGTTCTTTTGTTCTGAGCAAGATCACTGTTTGGACCCCATAGGAAACACAGTAGAGTAGAAGAGTGCTCTTTTCTCAAAAGCAGAGTGTGTTTCATGTAAGGCAAGCTAGCATTTGTTTCCCAGTCCTAAATGAAGTTGAATCACATGCAGTTTCTGGTCCTACGAACAAGAGTTGTTTTCTGGTAAGGAAAGACACTATTGCGCTCCCATTGTCATACACAGTGCAAATAGCCCTCCCGTCTGTTCCCAGCAAGTACAGTGTATCGGACTGAAGAGGATCTACTGTTCTTGTCAGGTTCCTAAGCAGACTTGAACTAGATGTGGCAATGTTTGTAGGAAGCACAGTTTTTTTGTTCTGAGCAAGCTCACTGTTCGGAACACATAGGAAAGAGTAGAGTAGAAGAGTGCTCTTTTCTCTAAAGCAGAGTGTGTTTCTTGTAAGGCGAGCTAGCGTTTGTTTCCCAGTCCTAAATGGAGTGGAATCACATGCAGTTTCTGGTCCTATGAGCAAGAGTTGTTTTCTGGTAAGGAAAGTCACTATTGCGCTCCCATTGCCATACACAGTGCAAATAGCACATGCGTCTGTTCCCAGCATGTACAGTGTATCAGACTGAAGAGGAGCTACTGTTCTTGTCAGTTTCCTAAGCAGAGTTGAACTAGATATGGCCCGTGTGTGTAGGAAGCACAGTTCTTATGTTCTGAGCAAGCTCACTGTTCTGGCCCTATAGGAAACACAGTAGAGTAGAAGAGTGCACTTTTCTTAAAAGCAGAGTGTGTTTCTTGTAAGGCGAGCTCACGTTTGTTTCCCAGTCCTAAATGGAGTTGAGTCACATGCAGTTTTTTGTCCTACGAGCAAGAGTTGTTTTCGGGTAAGAAGAGTCACTGTTGCGCTCCAAATGCCATATACAGTGCAAATAGCACTCGCGTCTGTTCCCAGCAAGTACAGTGTATCAGACTGAATAGGAGCTACTGTTCTTGTCAGTTTCCTAAGAAGAGTTGAACTAGATATGGCCCGTGTGTGTAGGAAGCACAGTTCTTTTGTTCTGAGCAAGATCACTGTTTGGACCCCATAGGAATCACAGTAGAGTAGAAGAGTGCTCTTTTCTCAAAAGCAGAGTGTGTTTCATGTAAGGCGAGCTAGCATTTGTTTCCCAGTCCGAAATGGAGTTGAATCACATGCAGTTTCTGGTCCTACGAACAAGAGTTGTTTTCTGGTAAGGAAAGTCACTATTGTGCTCCCATTGCCATACACAGTGCAAATAGCAGTCCCGTCTGTTCCCAGCAAGTACAGGGTATCGGACTGAAGAGGATCTACTGTTCTTGTCAGGTTCCTAAGCAGACTTGAACTAGATGTGGCAATGTTTGTAGGAAGCACAGTTTTTTTGTTCTGAGCAAGCTCACTGTTCTGGCCCTATAGGAAACACAGTAGAGTAGAAGAGTGCTCTTTTCTCAAAAGCAGAGTGTGTTTCTTGGAAGGCGAGCTAGCATTTGTTTCCCAGTCCTAAATGGAGTTGAGTCACATGCAGTTTTTTGTCCTACGAGCAAGAGTTGTTTTCTGGTAAGACGAGTCACTATTGTGCTCCAATAGCCATACACAGTGCAAATAGCACTCCCTTGTGTTCCCAGGAAGTACAGTGTATCGGACTGAAGAGGAGCTACTGTTCTTGTCAGTTTCCTAAGCAGAGTTGAACTAGATATGGCCCAAGTATAAGAAGCACAATTCTTTTCTTCTGAGCAAGCTCACTGTTCTGGCCCTATAGGAAACACAGTAGAGTAGAAGAGTGCTCTTTTCTCTAAAGCAGAGTGTGTTTCTTGTAAGGCGAGCAAGCATTTGTTTCCCAGTCCTAAATGGAGTTGAATCACATGCAGTTTCTGGTCCTACGAGCAAGAGTTGTTTTCTGGTAAGAAGAGTCACTGTTGCGCTCCAAATGCCATATACAGTGCAAATAGCACTCGCGTCTGTTCCCAGGAAATACAGTGTATCAGACTGAATAGGAGCTACTGTTCTTGTCAGTTTCCTAAGCAGACTTGAACTAGATATGGCCGTGTGTGTAGGAAGCACAGTTTTTTTGTTCTGAGCAAGCTCACTTTTCGGAACACATAGGAAACACAGTAGAGTAGAAGAGTGCTCTTTTCTCAAAAGCAGAGTGTGTTTTTAGAAGGCGAGCTAGCGTTTGTTTCCCAGTCCTAAATGGAGTTGAGTCACATGCAGTTTTTTGTTTTACGAGCAAGAGTTGTTTTCTGGTAAGAAGAGTCACTATTGTGCTCCAATTGCCATACACAGTGCAAATAGCACTCGCGTCTGCTCCTAGCAAGTACAGTGTATTGGATTGAAGAGGAGCTACTGTTCTTGTCAGTTTCCTAAGCAGAGTTGAACTAGATATGTCCCGTGTGTGTAGGAAGCACAGTTCTTTTGTTCTGAGCAAGATCACTGTTTGGACCCCATAGGAAACACAGTAGAGTAGAAGAGTGCTCTTTTCTCAAAAGCAGAGTGTGTTTCATGTAAGGCAAGCTAGCATTTGTTTCCCAGTCCTAAATGAAGTTGAATCACATGCAGTTTCTGGTCCTACGAACAAGAGTTGTTTTCTGGTAAGGAAAGACACTATTGCGCTCCCATTGTCATACACAGTGCAAATAGCCCTCCCGTCTGTTCCCAGCAAGTACAGTGTATCGGACTGAAGAGGATCTACTGTTCTTGTCAGGTTCCTAAGCAGACTTGAACTAGATGTGGCAATGTTTGTAGGAAGCACAGTTTTTTTGTTCTGAGCAAGCTCACTGTTCGGAACACATAGGAAAGAGTAGAGTAGAAGAGTGCTCTTTTCTCTAAAGCAGAGTGTGTTTCTTGTAAGGCGAGCTAGCGTTTGTTTCCCAGTCCTAAATGGAGTGGAATCACATGCAGTTTCTGGTCCTATGAGCAAGAGTTGTTTTCTGGTAAGGAACGTCACTATTGCGCTCCCATTGCCATACACAGTGCAAATAGCACATGCGTCTGTTCCCAGCATGTACAGTGTATCAGACTGAAGAGGAGCTACTGTTCTTGTCAGTTTCCTAAGCAGAGTTGAACTAGATATGGCCCGTGTGTGTAGGAAGCACAGTTCTTATGTTCTGAGCAAGCTCACTGTTCTGGCCCTATAGGAAACACAGTAGAGTAGAAGAGTGCACTTTTCTTAAAAGCAGAGTGTGTTTCTTGTAAGGCGAGCTCACGTTTGTTTCCCAGTCCTAAATGGAGTTGAGTCACATGCAGTTTTTTGTCCTACGAGCAAGAGTTGTTTTCGGGTAAGAAGAGTCACTGTTGCGCTCCAAATGCCATATACAGTGCAAATAGCACTCGCGTCTGTTCCCAGCAAGTACAGTGTATCAGACTGAATAGGAGCTACTGTTCTTGTCAGTTTCCTAAGAAGAGTTGAACGAGATATGGCTCGTGTGTGTAGGAAGCACAGTTCTTTTGTTCTGAGCAAGCTCACTGTTTGGACCCCATAGGAAACACAGTAGAGTAGAAGAGTGCTCTTTTCTCTAAAGCAGAGTGTTTTTCTTGTAAGGTGAGCTCGTGTTTGTTTCCCAGTCCTAAATGGAGTTGAGTCACATGCAGTTTTTGGTCTTACGAGCAAGAGTTGTTTTCTGGTAAGAAGAGTCACTATTGCGCTCCAAATGCCATACACAGTGCAAATAGTACTCGCGTCTGTTCCCTTCAAGTACAGTGTATTGGACGGATTAGGAACTACTGTTCTTGTCAGTTTCCTCAGCAGAGTTCAACTAGATATGGCCGTGTGTGTAGGAAGCACAGTTCTTTTGTTCTGAGCAAGCTCACTGTTCTGGCCCTATAGGAAACACAATAGAGTAGAAGAGTGCTCTTTTCTCAAAAGCAGATTGTGTTTCTTGTAAGGCGAGCTAGCGTTTGTTTCCCAGTCCTTTATGGAGTTGAATCACATGCAGTTTCAGGTCCCACGAGCAAGAGTTGTTTTCTGGTAAGGAAAGTCACTATTGCGCTCCCATTGCCATACACAGTGCAAAAAGCACTCATGTCTGTTCCCAGCAAGTACAGTGTATCGGACTGAAGAGGAGCTACTGTTCTTGTCAGTTTCCTAAGCAGAGTTGAATGAGATATGTCCCGCGTGTGTAGGAAGCACAGTTCTTTTGTTCTGAGCAAGCTCACTGTTTGGACCCCATAGGAAACACAGTAGAGTAGAAGAGTGCTCTTTTCTTAAAAGCAGAGTGTGTTTCTTGTAGGGCGAGCTAACGTTTGTTTCCCAGTCCTAAATGGAGTTGAATCACATGCATTTTCTAGTCCTGCAAGCAAGAGTTGTTTTCTGGTAAGAAGAGTCACTATTACGCTGCCATTGCCATACACAGGACAAATAACACTTGCGTCTTTTCCCAGCAAGTACAGTTTATTGGAATGGAAGAGGATCTACTGTTCTTGTCAGGTTCCTAAGCAGACTTGAACTAGATATGGCCGTGTGTGTAGGAAGCACAGTTCTTTTGTTCTGAGCAAGCTCACTGTTCTGGCCCTATAGGAAACACAGTAGAGTATAAGAGTGGTCTCTTCTCAAAAGCAGAGTGTGTTTCTTGGAAGGCGAGCTAGCGTTTGTTTCCCAGTCCTAAATGGAGTTGAGTCACATGCAGTTTTTTGTCCTACGAGCAAGAGTTGTTTTCTGGTAAGACGAGTCACTATTGTGCTCCAATAGCCATACACAGTGCAAATAGCACTCCCGTGTGTTCCCAGGAAGTACA
Organism: Peromyscus eremicus; assembly: GCF_949786415.1. NCBI lineage: Eukaryota > Metazoa > Chordata > Mammalia > Rodentia > Cricetidae > Peromyscus > Peromyscus eremicus. The sequence goes on along the minus strand of NW_026734444.1, from coordinate 329,184 downwards.
GTGTATCGGACTGAAGAGGAGCTACTGTTCTTGTCAGTTTCCTAAGCAGAGTTGAACTAGATATGGCCCAAGTATAAGAAGCACAGTTCTTTTCTTCTGAGCAAGCTCACTGTTCTGGCCCTATAGGAAACACAGTAGAGTAGAAGAGTGCTCTTTTCTCTAAAGCAGAGTGTGTTTCTTGTAAGGCGAGCAAGCGTTTGTTTCCCAGTCCTAAATGGAGTTGAATCACATGCAGTTTCTGGTCCTACGAGCAAGAGTTGTTTTCTGGTAAAGAGTCACTGTTGCGCTCCAAATGCCATATACAGTGCAAATAGCACTCGCGTCTGTTCCCAGGAAATACAGTGTATCAGACTGAATAGGAGCTACTGTTCTTGTCAATTTCCTAAGCAGACTTGAACTAGATATGGCCGTGTGTGAAGGAAGCACAGTTTTTTTGTTCTGAGCAAGCTCACTGTTCGGAACACATAGTAAACACAGTAGAGTAGAAGAGTGCTCTTTTCTCAAAAGCAGAGTGTGTTTTTAGAAGGCGAGCTAGCGTTTGTTTCCCAGTCCTAAATGGAGTTGAGACACATGCAGTTTTTTGTTTTACGAGCAAGAGTTGTTTTCTGGTAAGAAGAGTCACTATTGTGCTCCAATTGCCATACACAGTGCAAATAGCCCTCGCGTGTGCTCCGAGCAAGTACAGTGTATTAGACTGAAGAGGAGCTACTGTTCTTGTCAGTTTCCTAAGCAGAGTTGAACTAGATATGTCCCGTGTGTGTAGGAAGCACAGTTCTTTTGTTCTGAGCAAGATCACTGTTTGGACCCCATAGGAAACACAGTAGAGTAGAAGAGTGCTCTTTTCTCAAAAGCAGAGTGTGTTTCATGTAAGGCAAGCTAGCATTTGTTTCCCAGTCCTAAATGGAGTTGAATCACATGCAGTTTCTGGTCCTACGAACAAGAGTTGTTTTCTGGTAAGGAAAGTCACTATTGCGCTCCCATTGTCATACACAGTGCAAATAGCCCTCCCGTCTGTTCCAGCAAGTACAGTGTATCGGACTGAAGAGGATCTACTGTTCTTGTCAGGTTCCTAAGCAGACTTGAACTAGATGTGGCAATGTTTGTAGGAAGCACAGTTTTTTTGTTCTGAGCAAGCTCACTGTTCGGAACACATAGGAAAGAGTAGAGTAGAAGAGTGCTCTTTTCTCTAAAGCAGAGTGTGTTTCTTGTAAGGCGAGCTAGCGTTTGTTTCCCAGTCCTAAATGGAGTGGAATCACATGCAGTTTCTGGTCCTATGAGCAAGAGTTGTTTTCTGGTAAGGAAAGTCACTATTGCGCTCCCATTGCCATACACAGTGCAAATAGCACATGCGTCTGTTCCCAGCATGTACAGTGTATCAGACTGAAGAGGAGCTACTGTTCTTGTCAGTTTCCTAAGCAGAGTTGAACTAGATATGGCCCGTGTGTGTAGGAAGCACAGTTCTTATGTTCTGAGCAAGCTCACTGTTCTGGCCCTATAGGAAACACAGTAGAGTAGAAGAGTGCACTTTTCTTAAAAGCAGAGTGTGTTTCTTGTAAGGCGAGCTCACGTTTGTTTCCCAGTCCTAAATGGAGTTGAGTCACATGCAGTTTTTTGTCCTACGAGCAAGAGTTGTTTTCGGGTAAGAAGAGTCACTGTTGCGCTCCAAATGCCATATACAGTGCAAATAGCACTCGCGTCTGTTCCCAGCAAGTACAGTGTATCAGACTGAATAGGAGCTACTGTTCTTGTCACTTTCCAAAGAAGAGTTGAACGAGATATGGCCCGTGTGTGTAGGAAGCACAGTTCTTTTGTTCTGAGCAAGCTCACTGTTTGGACCCCATAGGAAACACAGTAGAGTAGAAGAGTGCTCTTTTCTCTAAAGCAGAGTGTTTTTCTTGTAAGGTGAGCTCGCGTTTGTTTCCCAGTCCTAAATGGAGTTGAGTCACATGCAGTTTTTGGTCCTACGAGCAAGAGTTGTTTTCTGGTAAGAAGAGTCACTATTGCGCTCCAAATGCCATACACAGGGCAAATAGTACTCGCGTCTGTTCCCTTCAAGTACAGTGTATTGGACGGATTAGGAACTACTGTTCTTGTCAGTTTCCTCAGCAGAGTTCAACTAGATATGACCGTGTGTGTAGGAAGCACAGTTCTTTTGTTCTGAGCAAGCTCACTGTTCTGGCCCTATAGGAAACACAGTAGAGTAGAAGAGTGCTCTTTTCTCAAAAGCAGATTGTGATTCTTGTAAGGCGAGCTAGCGTTTGTTTCCCAGTCCTAAATGGAGTTGAATCACATGCAGTTTCTGGTCCTACGACCAAGAGTTGTTTTCTGGTAAGGAAAGTCACTATTGTGCTCCCAATGCCATACACAGTGCAAATAGCACTCACGTTTGTTCCCAGCAAGTACAGTATATCGGACTGAAGAGGAGCTACTGTTCTTGTCAGTTTCCTAAGCAGAGTTGAACTAGATATGGCCCCAGTGTAGGAAGCACAGTTCTTTTCTTCTGAGCAAACTCACTGTTCTGGCCCTATAGGAAACACAGTAGAGTAGAAGAGTGCTCTTTTCTCTAAAGCAGAGTGTGTTTCTTGTAAGGCGAGCTAGAGTTTGTTTCCCAGTCCTAAATGGTGTGTAATCACATGCAGTTTCTGGTCCTATGAGCAAGAGTTTTTTTATGGTAAGAAGAGTCACTATTGCGCTGCCATTGCCATACACAGGACTAATAGCACTGTTGTCTGTTCCCAGCAGTACAGTGTATTGGACTGAAGAGGATCTACTGTTCTTGTCAGGTTCCTAAGCAGAATTGAACTAGATATGACCGTGTGTGTAGGAAGCACAGTTCTTTTGTTCTGAGCAAGTTCACTGTTCGGACCTCTTAGGAAACACAATAGAGTAGAAGAGTGCTTTTTTCTCTAAATCAGAGTGTGTTTCTTGTAAGGCGAGTTAGTGTTTGTTTCCCAGTCCTAAGTGGAGTTGAATCACATGCGGTTTCTGGTCCTACGAGCAAGAGTTGTTTTCTGGTAATAAGAGTCACTATTGTGCTCACATTGTCATACACAGGGCAAATAGCACATGCGTCTGTTCCCAGCATGTACAGTGTATTGGACTGAAGAGGATCTACTGTTCTTGTCAGGTTCCTAAGCAGAGTTGAACTAGATATGGCCGTGTGTGTAGGAAGCACAGTTCTTTTGTTCTGAGCAAGCTCACTGTTCTGGCCCTATAGGAAACACAGTAGAGTAGAAGAGTGCTCTTTTCTCAAAAGCAGATTGTGTTTCTTGTAAGGGGAGCTAACGTTTGTTTCCCAGTCCTATATGGAGTTGAATCATATGCAGTTTCTGGTCCTACGAGCAAGAGTTGTTTTTTGGTAAGGAAAGTCACTATTGCACTCCCATTGCCATACACAGTGCAAATAGCACTCCCGTCTGTTCCCAGCAAGGACAGTGTATTGGACTGAAGAGGATCTACTGTTCTTGTCAGGTTCCTAATCAGACTTGAACTAGATATGGCCATGTGTGTAGGAAGTACAGTTCTTATGTTCTGAGCAAGCTCACTGTTCTGGCCCTATAGGAAAGACAGTAGAGTAGAAGAGTGCACTTTTCTTAAAAGCAGAGTGTGTTTCTTGTAAGGGGAGCTCGCGTTTGTTTCCCAGTCCTAAATGGAGTTGAGTCACATGCAGTTTTTGGTCCTACGAGCAAGAGTTGTTTTCTGGTAAGAAGCGTCACTGTTGCGCTCCAAATGCCATATACAGTGCAAATAGCACTCGCGTCTGTTCCCAGCAAGTACAGTGTATCGGACTGAATAGGAGCTACTGTTCTTGTCAGTTTCCTAAGCAGACTTGATATAGATATGGTCCGTGTGTAGGAGGCACAGTTCTTTTGTTCTGAGCAAGCTCACTGTTTGGACCCCATAGGAAACACAGTAGAGTAGAAGAGTGCTCTTTTCTCAAAAGCAGAGTGTGTTTCTTGTAAGGCGAGCTAGCGTTTGTTTCCCAGTTCTAAATGGAGTTGAATCACATGGAGTTTCTGGTCCTACAAGCAAGAGTTGTTTTCTGGTAAGAACAGTCACTATTGCGCTGCCATTGCCATACACAGGACAAATAGCACTGGCATCTTTTCCCAGCAAGTACAGTGTTTTGGACTGAAGAGGATCTACTGTTCTTGTCAGGTTCCTAATCAGACTTGAACTAGATATGGCCACGTGTGTAGGAAGCACAGTTCTTATGTTCTGAGCAAGCTCACTGTTCAAGCCCTATAGGAAAGACAGTAGAGTAGAAGAGTGCTTTTTTCTCAAAAGCAGAGTGTGATTATTGAAAGGCAAGCTAGTGTTTGTTTCCCAGTCAGAAATGGAATTGAATCCCGTGCAGTTTCTGGTCCTACGAGCAAGAGTTTTTTTCTGGTAAGACAAGTCATTATTGGGCTCCAATTGCCATACACAGTGCAAATAGCACTCGCGTCTGTTCCCAGCAAGTACAGTGTATCGGACTGAAGAGGAGCTACTGTTCTTGTCAGTTTCCTAAGCAGAGTTGAACTAGATATGGCCCGTGTGTGTAGGAAGTACAGTTCTTTGTTCTGAGCAAACTCACTGTTCGTACCCCATAGGAAACACAGTAGAGTAGAAGAGTGCTCTTCTCTCAAAAGCAGAGTGTGTTTCATGGAAGGAAAGCTAGCATTTGTTTCTCAGTCATAAATGGTGTTGAATCATATGCAGTTTCTGGTCCTACGAGCAAGAGTTGTTTTCTGGTAAGGAAAGTCACTATTGTGCTCCCATTGCAATCCACAGTGCAAATAGCACTGGCGTCTGTTCCCAGCAAGTACAGTGTATCGGACTGAAGAGGAGCTACTGTTCTTGTCAGTTTCCTAAGCAGAGTTGAACTAGATATGGCCCGTGTGTGTAGAAAGCACAATTTTTTTTTCTGAGCAAGCTCACTGTTCTGGCCCTATAGGAAACACAGTAGAGTAGAAGAGTGCTCTTTTCTCTAAAGCAGAGTGTGTTTCTTGTAAGGCGAGCTATCGTTTGTTTCCCAGTCCTAAATGGAGTTGAATCACATGCAGTTTCTGGTCCTACGAGCAAGAGATGTTTTATGGTAAGAAGAGTCACTATTGTGCTCCCATTGCCATATACAGGACAAAGAGCACTGGCGTCGGTTCCCAGCAAGTACAGTGTATTGGACTGAAGAGGATCTACTGTTCTTTCAGGTTCCTAAGCAGAATTGAACTAGATATGGCCGTGTGTGTAGGAAGCACAGTTCTTTGTTCTGAGCAAGCTCACTGTTCGGACCCTATAGGAAACACAGTAGATTAGAAGAGTGTGCTTTTCTCAAAAGCAGAGTGTGTTTCTTGTAAGCCGAGCTAGCGTTTGTTTCCCAGTCCTAAATGGAGTTGAATCACATGCAGTTTCTGTTCCTATGAGCAAGAGTTGTTTTCTGGTAAGGAAAGTCACTATTGCGCTCCCATTGCCATACACAGTGCAAATAGCACTCGCGTCTGTTCCCAGCAAGTACAGTGTATCGGACTGAAGAGGAGCTACTTTTCTTGTCAGTTTCCTAAGCAGAGTTGAAGTAGATATGGCCCGTGTGTGTAGGAAGCACAGTTCTTATGTTCTGAGCAAGCTCACTGTTCTGGCCCTTTAGGAAACACAGTAGAGAAGAAGAGTGCTCTTTTCTCAAAAGCAGAGTGTGTTTCTTGTAAGGCGAGCTAGAGTTTGTTTCCTAGTCCTAAATGGAGTTGAATCACATGCAGTTTCAGGTCCTACGAACAAGAGTTTTTTTCTGGTAAGGAAAGTCACAATGCGCTCCCATTGCCATACTCAGTGCAAATAGTACTCGTGTCTGTTCCCTGCAAGTACAGTGTATTGGACTGGATAGGTGCTACTGTTCTTGTCAGTTTCCTAAGCATAGTTGAACTAGATATGATCCGTGTTTGTAGGAAGCACAGTTCTTTTGTTCTTTGCAAGCTCACTGTTTGGACCCCATAGGAAACACAGTACAGCAGAAGAGTGCTCTTTTCTCTAAAGCAGAGTGTGTTACCTGTAAGGCGAGCTAGCGTTTTTCTCGCAGTCCTAAATGGAGTTGAATCCCATGCAGTTTCTGGTACTACGAGCAAGAGTTGTTTTCTAGGAAAAAGAGTCACTATTGCGCTGCCATTGCCATACACAGGACAAATAGCACTGGCGTCTGTTCGCAGCAAGTACAGTGTATTGGACTGAAGAGGATCTACTATTCTTGTCAGTTTCCTAAGCAGACTTGAACTAGATATGGCCGTGTGTGTAGGAAGCACAGTTTTTTTGTTCTGAGCAAGCTCACTTTTCGGAACACATAGGAAACACAGTAGAGTAGAAGAGTGCTCTTTTCTCAAAAGCAGAGTGTGTTTCTTGGACGTCGAGATAGCATTTGTTTCCCAGTCCTAAATGGAGTTGAGTCACATGCAGTTTTTTGTCCTACGAGCAAGAGTTGTTTTCTGGTAAGACAAGTCACTATTGGGCTCCAATTGCCATACACAGTGCAAACAGCACTCGCGTCTGTTCCCTGCAAGTACAGTGTATTGGACTGAAGAGGATCTACTGTTCTTGTCAGTTTCCTAAGCAGAGTTGAACTGGATATGGCCCGTGTGTGTAGGAAGCACAGTTCTTTTGTTCTGAGCAAGCTCACTGTTCAGACCCCATAGGAAGCACAGTAGAATAGAAGAGTGCTCTTTTCTCAAAAGCAGAGTGTGGTTCATGTAAGGCGAGCTAGCATTTGTTTTCCAGTCCTAAATGGAGTTGAATCACATGCAGTTTCTGGTCCTATGAGCAAGAGTTGTTTTCTGGTAAGGAACGTCACTATTGCGCTCCCATTGCCATAACAGTGCAAATAGCACTCGCATCTGTTCCCAGCAAGTACATTGTATCAGACTGAAGAGGAGCTACTGTTCTTGTCAGTTTCCTAAGCAGAGTGGAACTAGTTATGGCCCGTGTGTAGGAAGAACAGCTCTTTTGTTCTGAGCAAGCTCACTGTTCTGGCCCTATAGGAAACACAGTAGAGTAGAAGAGTGGTCTCTTCTCTAAAGCAGAGTGTGTTTCTTGTAAGGCAAGCTAGCGTTTGTTTCCCAGTCCTAAATGGAGTTGAATCACATGCAGTTTCTAGTCCTACGAGCAAGAGTTGTTTTATGGTAAGAAGAGTCACTTTTGTGCTGCCATTGCCATACACAGGACAAATAGCACTGGCGTCGGTTCCCAGCAAGTACAGTGTATTGGACTGAAGAGGATCTACTGTTCTTGTCAGGTTCCTAAGCAGAATTGAACTAGATATTGCCGTGTGTCTAGGAAGCACAGTTCTTTTGTTCTGAGCAAGTTCAGTGTTCGGACACCATAGGAAACACAGTAGAGTAGAAGAGTGCTCTTTTCTCAAAAGCAGAGTGTGTTTCTTGTAAGGCGAGCTAGCGTTTGTTTCCCAGTCCGATATGGAGTTGAGTCACATGCAGTTTTTTGTCCTACGAGCAAGAGTTGTTTTCTGGTAAGACGAGTCACTATTGTGCTCCAATTGCCATACACAGTGCAAATAGCACTCGCGTCTCTTCCCCCCAATACAGTGTATTGGACTGAAAAGGAGCTACTGTTCTTGTCAGTTTCCTAAGCAGAGTTGAACTAGATATGGCCCTTGTGTGTAGGAAGCACAGTTCTTTTGTTCTGAGCAAGCTCACTGTTCGTTCCCGATAGGAAACACAGTAGAGTAGAAGAGAGCTCTTTTCTCAAAAGCAGAGTGTGTTTCATGTAAGGCGAGCTAGCATTTGTTTCCCAGACCTAAATGGAGTTGAATCACATGCAGTTTCTGGTCCTACGAGCAAGAGTTGTTTTCTGGTAAGGAAAGTCACTATTGTGCTCCCATTGCCATCCAAAGTGCAAATAGCACTGGCGTCTGTTCCCAGCAAGTACAGTGTATCGGACTGAAGAGGAGCTACTGTTCTTGTCAGTTTCCTAAGAAGAGTTGAACTAGATATGGCCCGTGTGTGTAGGAAGCACAGTTTTTTTTTCTAAGCAAGCTCACTGTTCTGGCCCTATAGGAAACACAGTAGAGTAGAAGAGTGCTCTTTTCTCTAAAGCAGAGTGTGTTTCTTGTAAGGCGAGCTATCGTTTGTTTCCCAGTCCTAAATGGAGTTGAATCACATGCAGTTTCTGGTCCTACGAGCAATAGATGTTTTATGGTAAGAAGAGTCACTATTGTGCTCCCATTGCCATATACAGGACAAAGAGCACTGGCGTCGGTTCGCAGCAAGTACAGTTTATTGGGCTGAAGAGGATCTATTGTTCTTGTCAGGTTCCTAAGCAGACTTGAACTAGATATGGCCGTGTGTGTAGGAAGCACAGTTTTTTTGTTTTGAGCAAGCTCACTGTTCGGACCCCATAGGAAACACAGTAGAGTAGAAGAGTGCTTTTTTCTCAAAAGCAGAGTGTGTTTCTTTTAAGGCGAACTAGCGTTTGTTTCCCATTCCTAAATGGAGTGGAATCACATGCAGTTTGTGTTCCTACGAGCAAGAGTTGTTTTCTGGTAAGGAAAGTCACTATTGCGCTCCCATTGCCATACACAGTGCAAATAGCCCTCCCATCTGTTCCCAGCAAGTACAGTGTATTGGACTGAAAAGGAGCTACTGTTCTTCTCAGTTTCCTAAAAAGAATTGAACTAAATATGGCCGTGTGTGAAGGAAGCACAGTTCTTTTGTTCTGAGCAAGCTCACTGTTCTGGCCATATAGGAAACACAGTAGAGTAGAAGAGTGCTCTTTTCTCTAAAGCAGAGTGTGTTTCTTGTAAGGCGAGCTAGCGTTTGTTTTCCAGTCCTAAATGGAGTTGAATCACATGCAGTTTCTAGTCCTACGAGCAAGAGTTGTTTTATGGTTAGAAGAGTCACTTTTGCGCTGCCATTGCCATACACAGGACAAATAGCACTGGCGTCTGTTCCCAGCAAGTGCAGTGTATTGGACTGAAGAGGATCTACTGTTCTTGTCAGGTTCCTAAGCAGAATTGAACTAGATATGGCCGTGTGTGTAGGAAGCACAGTTCTTTTGTTCTGAGCAAGTTCAGTGTTCGGACTTTATAGGAAACACAGTAGAGTAGAAGAGTGCTCTTTTCTCAAAAGCAGAGTGTGTTTCTTGTAAGGCGAGCTAGCGTTTGTTTCCCAGTCCTAAATGGAGTTGAGTCACATGCAGTTTTTTGTCCTACCAGCAAGAGTTGTTTTTTGGTAAGACAAGTCACTATTGTGCTCCAATTGCCATACACAGTGCAAATAGCACTCTCGTCTCTTCCCCGCAAGTACAGTGTATTGGACTGAAGAGGAGCTACTGTTCTTCTCAGTTTCCTAAGCAGAGTTGAACTAGATATGGCCCTTGTGTGTAGGAAGCACAGTTCTTTTTTTCTGAGCAAGCTCACTGTTCGGAACCATAGGAAACACAGTAGAGTAGAAGAGTGCTCTTTTCTCAAAAGCAGAGTGTGTTTCATGTAAGGCGAGCTAGCATTTGTTTCCCAGACCTAAATGGAGTTGAATCACATGGAGTTTCTGGTCCTACGAGCAAGAGTTGTTTTATGGTAAGGAAAGTAACTATTGTGCTCCCATTGCCGTACACAAGGCAAATAGCACTCGCGTCTTTTCCCAAAAGTACAGTGTATTGGACTGAATAGGAGCTACTGTTCTTGTCAGTTTACTTAGCAGAGTTGAACTAGATATGGTCCGTGTGTGTAGGAAGCACAGTTCTTTTGTTCGGAGCAAGCTAACTCTTTGGACCACATAGGAAACACAGTAGAGTAGAAGAGTGCTCTTCTCTCTAAAGCAGAGTGTGTTTCTTGTAAGGCGAGCTACCGTTTGTTTCCCAGTCCTAAATGGAGTGGAATCACATGCAGTTTCTGGTCCTAAGAGCAAGAGTTGTTTTCTTGTAAGGAAAGTCACTATTGTGCTCCCTTTGCCATACACAGTGCAAATAGCACTCGCGTCTGTTCCCAGAAAGTACAGTGTATCAGACTGAAGAGGAGCTACTGTTCTTGTCAGTTTCCTAAGCAGAGTTGAACTAGATATGGACCATGTGTAGGAAGCACAGTTCTTTTGTTCTGAGCAAGCTCACTGTTCTGGCCTTTTAGGAAACACAGTAGAGTAGAAGAGTGCTCTTTTCTCTAATGCAGAGTGTGTTTCTTGTAAGGCGAGCTAGTGTTTGTTTCCCAGTCCTAAATGGAGTTGAATCACATGCAGTTTCTGGTCCTACGAGCAACAGTTGTTTTATGGTAAGAAGAGTCACTATTGTGCTGCCATTGCCATACACAGGACAAATAGCACTGGCGTCTGTTCCCAGCAAGTACAGTGTATTGGACTGAAGAGGATCTACTTTTCTTGTCAGGTTCCTAAGCAGACTTGAACTAGATATGGCCGTGTGTGTAGGAAGCACAGTTCGTTTGTTCTGAGCAAGCTCACTGTTCGGACCCCATAGGAAACACAGTAGAGTAGATGAGTGCTCTTTTCTCAAAAGCAGAGTGTGTTTCTTGTAAGGTGAGCTAGTGTTTGTTTCCCAGTCCTAAATGGAGTTGAATCACATGCAGTTTCTGGTCCTACGACCAAGAGTTGTTTTCTGGTAAGGAAAGTCACTATTGTGCTCCCATTGCCATACACAGTGCAAATAGCACATGTGTCTGTTCCCAGCAAGTACAGTGTATTGGACTGAAGAGGAGCTACTGTTCTTCTCAGTTTCCTAAGCAGAGTTGAACTAGATATGGCCCGTGTGTCTAGGAAGCAGAGTTCATTTCTTCTGAGCAAGCTAACTGTTCTGGCCCTATAAGAAACACAGTAGAGTAGAAGAGTGCTCTTTTCTCAAAAGCAGAGTGTATTTCTTGTAAGGTGAGCTAGAGTTTGTTTCCCAGTCCTATATGGAGTTGAGTCACATGCAGTTTTTGGTCCTATGAGCAAGAGTTGTTTTCTGGTAAGACGAGTCACTATTGTGCTCCAATTGCCATACACAGTACACATAGCACTCGTGTCTGTTCTCAGCAAGTACAGTGTATTGGACTGAAGAGGAGCTGTTGTTCTTGTCAGTTTCCTAAGCAGAGTTGAAATAGATATGGCCCGTGTGTTTAGGAAGCACAGTTATTATGTTCTGAGCAAGCTCACTGTTCTGGTCCTACAGGAAACACAGTAGAGTAGAAGAGTGCTCTTTTCTCTAAAGCAGAGTGTGTTTCTTGTAAGGCGAGCTCGCATTTGTTTCCCAGTCCTAAATGGAGTAGAATCACAGACAGTTTCTGGTCCTACGAGCAAGAGGTGTTTTCTGGTAAGGAAAGTCATTATTGTGCTCCCATTGCCATACACAGTGCAAATAGCACATGCGTCTGTTCCCAGCAAGTACAGTGTATTGGACTGAAGAGGGGCTACTGTTCTTGTCAGGTTCCTAAGCAGAGTTGAACTAGATATGGCCCGTGTGTGTAGGAAGCACAGTTCTTATGTTCTGAGCAAGCTCACTGTTCTGGCCGTATAGGAAGCACAGTAGTGTAGATGAGTGCTCTTTTCTCAAAAGCAGAGTGTGTTTCATGTAAAGCGAGCTAGAGTTTGTTTCCCAGTCCTAAATGGAGTTGAGTCACATGCAGTTTTTTGTTCTATGAGCAAGAGTTGTTTTCTGGTAAGACGAGTCACTATTGTGTTCCAATTACCATACACAGTGCAAATAGCACTGGCGTCTGTTCCCAGCAAGTACAGTGTATTGGACTGAAGAGGATCTACTGTTCTTCTCAGTTTCCTAAGCAGAGTTGAACTAGATATGGCCGTGTGTGTAGGAAGCACAGTTCTTTTGTTCTGAGCAAGCTCACTGTTTGGACCCCATAGGAAACACAGTAGAGTAGAAGAGTGCTCTTTTCTCAAAGCAGAGTGTGTTTCTTGTAAGGCGAGCTAGCGTTTGTTTTCCAGTCCTAAATGGAGTTGAATCACATGCAGTTTGTGTTCCTAGGAGCAAGAGTTGTTTTCTGTTAAGGAAAGTCACTATTGCGCTCTCATTGCCATACACAGTGCAAATAGCACTCGCGTCTGTTCCCAGCAAGTACAGTGTATTGGACTGAAGAGCAGCTACTGTTCTTGTCAGTTTCCTAAGCAGAGTTGAACTAGATATGGCCCCTGTGTGTAGGAAGCACAGTTCTTTTGTTCTGAGCAAGCTCACTGTTCTGGCCATAGAGGAAACACAGTAGAGTAGAAGAGTGCTCTTTTCTCAAAAGCAGAGTATGTTTCTTGTGAGCAGAGCTAGCGTTTGTTTCCCAGTCCTAAATGGAGTTGAGTCACATGCAGTTTGTGGTCCTAAGAGCAAGAGTTGTTTTCTGGTAAGAAGAGTCACTATTGCGCTCCCATTGCCATACAGACTACAAATAGCACTCGTGTCTGTTCCCAGCAAGTACAGTGTATTAGACTGAAGAGGAGCTACTGTTCTTGTCAGTAACCTAAGCAAAGTTGAATTAGATATGGCCCATGTGTGTAGGAAGCACAGTTCTTTTGTTCTGAGCAAGCTCACTGTTCGGACCCCATAGGAAACCCAGTAGAGTAGATAAGTGCTCTTTTCTCAAAAGCAGAGTGTGTTTCTTGTAGGCGAGCTAGCTTTTGTTTCGCAGTCCTAAATGGAGTTGAATTACATGCAGTTTCTGGTCCTACGAGCAAGAGTTGTTTTCTGGTAAGAAGAATCACTATTGTGATCTCAATGTCATACACAGTGCAAGTAGCATTGGCGTCGGTTCCCAACATGTACAGTGTATTGGACTGAAGAGAATCAACTGTTCTTGTCAGGTTCCTAAGCAGAATTGAACTAGATATGGTCGTGTGTGTAGGAAGCACAGTTCTTTTGTTCTGAGCAAGTACACTGTTCTGGCCCTATAGGAAACACAGTAGAGTAGAAGAGTCTTCTTTTCTCAAAAGCAGAGTGTGTTCCTTGTAAGGCGAGCTAGCATTTGTTTCCCAGTCCTAAATGGAGTTGAATCACATCCAGTTTCTGGTCCTATGAGCAAGAGTTGTTTTCTGGTAAGGAAAGTCACTATTGCGCTCCCATTCCCATACATAGTGCAAATAGCACTCGCGTCTGTTCCCAGCAAGTACAGTGTATTGGACTGAAGAGGAGCTACTGTTCTTGTCATTTTCATAAGAGGAGTTGAAACAGATATATCCCATGTATGTAGGAAGCACAGTTCTTTTGTTCTGAGAAAGCACACTGTGCGGACATCATAGGAAACACAGTAGAGTAGATGAGTGCTCTATTCTCAAAATTTGATTGTTTTTCTTGAAAGTCGAGCTAGTGTTCGTTTCCCAGTCAGAAATGGAGTTGAAGCCATGCAGTTTCTGGTACTACGAGCAAGAGTTGTTTTCTGGTAAGAAGAGTCACTATTGCGCTCCCATTGCCGTACACAGTGCAAATAGCACTCGCGTCTGTTCCCAGCAAGTACAGTGTATTGGACTGAAGAGCAGCTACTGTTCTTGTCAGTTTCCTAAGCAGAGTTGAACTAGATATGGCCCGTGTGTGTAGGAAGCACAGTTCTTTTGTTCTGAGCAAGCTCACAGTTCGGACCCGTAGGAAACACAATAGAGTAGAAGAGTGCCCTTTTCTCAAAAGCAGTGTGTGTTTCCTGTAAGGCGAGACAGCGTTTGTTATCCAGTACTAAATGGAGTTGAATCCCATGCAGTTTGTGGTCTTACGAGCAAGAGTTGTTTTCTGGTAAGAAGAGTCACTATTGTGCTCCCATTGTCATACACAGGGCAAATAGCACAGGCATCTGTTCCCAGCATGTACAGTGTATTGGACTGAAGAGGAGCTACTGTTCTTGTCAGTTTCCTAAGCAGAGTTGAACTAGATATGGCCCGTGTGTGTAGGAAGCACAGGTCTTTTGTTCTGAGCAAGCTCACAGTTCGGACCCCATAGGAAACACAATAGAGTAGAAGAGTGCCCTTTTCTCAAAAGCAGAGTGTGTTTCTTGTAAGGCGAGCTAGCGTTTTTTCCCAGTCCTATATGGAGTTGAATCCCATGCAGTTTCTGGTCCTACGAGCAAGAGTTGTTTTCTGGTAAGAAGAGTCACTATTGTGCTCCCATTGTCATACACAGGGCAAATAGCACTGGCGTCGGTTCCCAGCAAGTACAGTGTATTGGACTGAAGAGGATCTACTGTTCTTGTCAGTTTCCTAAGCAGAATTGAACTAGATATGGCCGTGTGTGTAGGAGGCACAGTTCTCTTGTTCTGATCAAGCTCACTGTTCTGGCCCTATAGGAAACACAGTAGAGTAGAAGAGTGCTCTTTTCTCAAAAGCAGAATGTGTTTCTTGTAAGGCGAGCTAGTGTTTCTTTCCCAGTCCTAAATGGAGTTGAATCACATGCAGTTTCTGGTCCTACGAACAAGAGTTGTTTTCTGGTAAGGAAAGACACATTGCGCTCCCATTGCCATACACTGTGCAAATAGAACTCGCGTCTGTTCCCAGCAATTACAGTGTATTGGACTGAAGAGGATCTACTGTTCTTGTCAGGTTCCTAAGCAGACTTGAACTAGATATGGCCGTGTGTGTAGGAAGCACAGTTTTTTTGTTCTGAGCAAGCTCACTGTTCGGACCCCATAGGAAACACAGTAGAGTAGAAGAGTGCTTTTTTCTCAAAAGCAGAGTGTGTTTCTTTTAAGGCGAGCTAGCGTTTGTTTCCCATTCCTAAATGGAGTGGAATCACATGCAGTTTCTGGTCCTATGAGCAAGAGTTGTTTTCTGGTAAGGAAAGTCACTATTGTGCTCCCATTGCCATACACAGTGCAAATAGCTTTCCCGTCTCTTCCCAGCAATTACAGTGTATTGGACTGAAGAGGAGCTACTGTTCTTGTCAGTTTCCTAAGAAGAGTTGAACTAGATATGGCCCCTGTGTGTAGGAAGCACAGTTCTTTTTTTCTGAGCAAGCTCACTGTTCTGGCCCTATAGGAAACACAGTAGAGTAGAAGAGTGCTCTTTTCTCAAAAGCAGAGTGTGTTTCTTGTAAAGCGAGCTAGAGTTTGTTTCCCAGTCCTAAATGGAGTTGAGTCACATGCAATTTTTTGTTCTATGAGCAAGAGTTGTTTTCTGGTAAGACGAGTCACTATTGTGCTCCAATTGCCATACACAGTGTAAATAGCACTCGCGTCTGTTCCCAGCAATTACAGTGTATTGGACTGAAGAGGAGCTACTGTTCTTGTCAGTTTCCTAAGCAGAGTTGAACTACATATGGTCCGTGTGTGTAGGAAGCACAGTTCTTTTGTTCTGAGGAAGCTAACTGTTTGGACCCCATAGGAAACACAGTAGAGTAGAAGAGTGCTCTTTTCTCTAAAGCAGTGTGTTTCTTGTAAGGCGAGCTAGCGTTTGTTTCCTAGTCCTAAATGGAGTTGAATCACATGCAGTTTCTGGTCCTATGAGCAAGAGTTGTTTTCTGGTAAGGAAAGTCACTATTGTGCTCCCATTGCCATACACAGTGCAAATAGCACATGCGTCTGTTCCCAGCAAGTACAGTGTATTGGACTGAAGAGGAGCTACTGTTCTTCTCAGTTTCCTAAGCAGAGTTGAACTAGATATGGCCCGTGTGTCTAGGAAGCACAGTTCATTTGTTCTGAGCAAGCTAACTGTTCTGGCCCTATAGGAAGCACAGTAGAGTAGAAGAGTGCTCTTTTCTCAAAAGCAGAGTGTGTTTCTTGTAGGCGAGCTAGCGTTTGTTTCTCAGTCCTAAATGGAGTTGTATCCCATGCAGTTTCTGGTCCTACGAGCAAGAGTTGTTTTCTGGTAAGAAGAGTCACTATTGCGCTCCCATTGTCATACACAGGGAAATAGCACTGGCGTCGGTTCCCAGCATGTACAGTGTATTGGACTGAAGAGGAGCCTCTGTTCTGCTCAGGTTCCTAAGCAGAAATGAACTAGATATGGCCGTGTATGTAGGAAGCACTGTTCTTTTGTTCTGAGCATGCTCACTGTTCGGACCCCATATGAAACACAGTAGAGTAGAAGAGTGATCTTTTCTCTAAAGCAGAGTGTGTTTCTTGTAAGGCGAGGTAGTGTTTGTTTCCCAGACCTAAATGGAGTTGAATCACATGCAGTTTCTGGTCCTACAAGCAAGAGATGTTTTCTGGTAGGGAAAGTCACTATTGCGATCTCATTGACATACACAGTTCAAATAGCACTTGCTTTTGTTCCCAGCAAGTACAGTGTATTGGACTGAAGAGGAGCTACTGTTCTTCTCAGTTTCCTAAGCAGAGTTGAACTAAATATGGCCGTGTGTGTAGGAAGCACAGGTCTTTTTTTGGAGCAAGCTCACTGTTCGGACCGCATAGGAAACCCAGTAGAGTAGATGAGTGCTCTTTTCTCAAAAGCAGAGTGTGTTTCTTGTAGGCAAGCTAGCGTTTGTTTCCCAGTCCTAAATGGAGTTGAATCCCATGCAGTTTCTGGTCTTACGAGCAAGAGTTGTTTTCTGGTAAGAAGAATCACTATTGCGCTCACAATGTCATACACAGTGCAAATAGCTTTGGCGTCGGTTCCCAGCAAGTACAGTGTATTGGACAGAAGAGGAGCTACTGTTCTTGTCAGTTTCCTAAGCAGAGTTGAACTAGATATGGCCCGTGTGTGTAGGAAGCACAGTTATTTTTTTCTAAGCAAGCTCACTGTTCGGACCCCATATGAAACACAGTAGAGTAGAAGAGTGCTCTTTTCTCAAAAGCAGAGTGTGTTTCTTGTAAGGCGGGCTGGCGTTTCTTTCCCAGTCCTATATGGAGTTGAATCCCATGCAGTTCCTGGTCCTATGAGCAAGAGTTGTTTTCTGGTAAGAAGAGTCACTATTGTGCTCCCATTGTCATACACAGGGCAAATAGCACTGGCGTCGGTTCCCAGCAAGTACAGTGTATTGGACTGAAGAGGATCTACTGTTCTTGTCAGTTTCCTAAGCAGAATTGAACTAGATATGGCCGTGTGTGTAGGAGGCACAGTTCTCTTGTTCTGATCAAGCTCACTGTTCTGGCCCTATAGGAAACACAGTAGAGTAGAAGAGTGCTCTTTTCTCAAAAGCAGAGTGTGTTTCTTGTAAGGCTAGCTAGCGTTTGTTTCCCAGTCCTAAATGGAGTTGAATCACTTGCAGTTTCTGGTCCTATGAGCAAGAGTTGTTTTCTGGTAAGGAAAGACACTATTACGCTCCCATTGCCATACATAGTGCAAATAGCACTCGCGTCTGTTCCCAGCAAGTACAGTGTATTGGACTGAAGAGGAGCTACTGTTCTTGTCATTTTCCTAAGCGGAGTTGAACTAGATATGGCCCGTGTGTGTAGGATACTCAGTTCTTTTTTTCTGAGAAAGCACACTGTGCGGACACCATAGGAAACACAGTAGAGTAGATGAGTGCTCTTTTCTCAAAATTAGATTGTGTTCCTTGAAAGGCGAGCTAGTATTTACTTCCCAGTCAGAAATGGAGTTGAATCCCATGCAGTTTCTGGTCCTACGAGTAAGAGTTGTTTTCTGGTAAGAAGAGTCACTATTGCGCTCCCATTGCCATACACAGTGCAAATAGCACTTGCGTCTGTTCCCAGCAAGTACAGTGTATTGGACTGAAGAGGAGCTACTGTTCTTGTCAGTTTCCTAAGTAAAGTTAAACCAGATATGGCCCGTGTGTGTAGTAAGCACATTTCTTTTGTTCTGAGCAAGCTCACTGTTCGGACACCATAGGAAACACAGTAGAGTAGAAGAGTGCTCTTTTCTCAAAAGTAGAGTGTGTTTTTTGTAAGGCGAGCTAGATTTTTTTCCCAGTCCTAAATGGAGTTGAATCACATGCAGTTTCTGGTCCTACGAGCAAGAGTTGTTTTCTGGTAAGAAGAGTCAATATTGCGCACCCATTGTCATACACAGGGCAAATACCACTTGCGTCTGTTCCCAGCAAGTAGAGTGTATTGGACTGAAGAGGAGCTACTGTTCTTGTCAGTTAACTAAGCAGAGTTGTTCCAGATATGGCCCGTGTGTGTAGGAAGTACAGGTCTTTTGTTCTGATCAAGCTCACAATTTGGACCCCGTAGGAAACACAATAGAGTAGAAGAGTGCTCTTTTCTCAAAAGCAGAGTGTGTTCCTTGTAAGGCGAGCTAGCATTTGTTTCCCAGTCCTAAATGGAGTTGAATCACATCCAGTTTCTGGTCCTATGAGCAAGAGTTGTTTGCTGGTAAGGAAAGTCACTATTGTGCTCCCATTCCCATACATAGTGCAAATAGCACTCGCGTATGTTCCCAGCAAGTACAGTGTATTGGACTGAAGAGGAGCTACTCTTCTTGTCATTTTCATAAGAGGAGTTGAACCAGATATATCCCATGTATGTAGGAAGCACAGTTCTTTTGTTCTGAGAAAGCACACTATGCGGACATCATAGGAAACACGGTAGAGAAGATGAGTGCTCTATACTCAAAATTTGATTGTTTTTCTTGAAAGTCGAGCTAGTGTTTGTTTCCCAGTCAGAAATGGAGTTGAGTCCCATGCAGTTTCTGGTACTACGAGCACGAGTTGTTTTCTGGTAAGAAGAGTCACTATTGCGCTCCCATTGCCATACACAGTGCAAATAGCACTCGCGTCTGTTCCCAGCAAGTACAGAGTATTGGACTGAAGAGCAGCTACTGTTCTTGTCAGTTTCCTAAGCAGAGTTGAACTAGATATGGCCCGTGTGTGTAGGAAGCACAGTTCTTTTGTTCTGAGCAAGCTCACAGTTCGGACCCGTAGAAAACACAATAGAGTAGAAGAGTGCCCTTTTCTCAAAAGCAGTGTGTGTTTCCTGTAAGGCGAGACAGCGTTGGTTACCCAGTACTAAATGGAGTTGAATCCCATGCAGTTTGTGGTCTTACGAGCAAGAGTTGTTTTCTGGTAAGAAGAGTCACTATTGTGCTCCCATTGTCATACACAGGGCAAATAGCACAGGCATCTGTTCCCAGCATGTACAGTGTATTGGACTGAAGAGGAGCTACTGTTCTTGTCAGTTTCCTAAGCAGAGTTGAACTAGATATGGCCCGTGTGTGTAGGAAGCACAGGTCTTTTGTTCTGAGCAAGCTCACAGTTCGGACCCCGTAGGAAACACAATAGAGTAGAAGAGTGCCCTTTTCTCAAAAGCAGAGTGTGTTTCTCGTAAGGCGAGCTAGCGTTTTTTCCCAGTCCTATATGGAGTTGAATCCCATGCAGTTTCTGGTCCTACGAGCAAGAGTTGTTTTCTGGTAAGAAGAGTCACTATTGTGCTCTCATTGTCATACACAGGGCAAATAGCACTGGCGTCGGTTCCCAGCAAGTACAGTGTATTGGACTGAAGAGGATCTACTGTTCTTGTCAGTTTCCTAAGCAGAATTGAACTAGATATGGCCGTGTGTGTAGGAGGCACAGTTCTCTTGTTCTGATCAAGCTCACTGTTCTGGCCCTATAGGAAACACAGTAGAGTAGAAGAGTGCTCTTTTCTCAAAAGCAGAGTGTGTTTCTTGTAAGGCGAGCTAGCGTTTCTTTCCCAGTCCTAAATGGAGTTGAATCACATGCAGTTTCAGGTCCTACGAACAAGAGTTGTTTTCTGGTAAGGAAAGTCACATTGCGCTCCCATTGCCATACATAGTGCAAATAGCACTCGCGTCTGTTCCCAGCAATTACAGTGTATTGGACTGAAGAGGATCTACTGTTCTTGTCAGGTTCCTAAGCAGACTTGAACTAGATATGGCCGTGTGTGTAGGAAGCACAGTTTTTTTGTTCTGAGCAAGCTCACTGTTCGGACCCCATAGGAAACACAGTAGAGTAGAAGAGTGCTTTTTTCTCAAAAGCAGAGTGTGTTTCTTTTAAGGCGAGCTAGCGTTTGTTTCCCATTCCTAAATGGAGTGGAATCACATGCAGTTTCTGGTCCTATGAGCAAGAGTTGTTTTCTGGTAAGGAAAGTCACTATTGTGCTCCCATTGCCATACACAGTGCAAATAGCCCTCCCGTCTCTTCCCAGCAAGTACAGTGTATTGGACTGAAGAGGAGCTACTGTTCTTGTCAGTTTCCTAAGAAGAGTTGAACTAGATATGGCCCCTGTGTGTAGGAAGCACAGTTCTTTTTTTCTGAGCAAGCTCACTGTTCTGGCCCTATAGGAAACACAGTAGAGTAGAAGAGTGCTCTTTTCTTAAAAGCAGAGTGTGTTTCTTGTAAAGCGAGCTAGAGTTTGTTTCCCAGTCCTAAATGGAGTTGAGTCACATGCAATTTTTTGTTCTATGAGCAAGAGTTGTTTTCTGGTAAGGAAAGTCACTATTGCGCTCCCATTGCCATACACAGTGCAAATAGCACATGCGTCTGTTCCCAGCAAGTACAGTGTATTGGACTGAAGAGGAGCTACTGTTCTTCTCAGTTTCCTAAGCAGAGTTGAACTAGATATGGCCCGTGTGTCTAGGAAGCACAGTTCATTTGTTCTGAGCAAGCTAACTGTTCTGGCCCTATAGGAAACACAGTAGAATAGAAGAGTGCTCTTTTCTCAAAAGCAGAGTGTGTTTCTTGTAAGGTGAGCTAGAGTTTGTTTCCCAGTCCTAAATAGAGTTGAGTCACATGCAGTTTCTGGTCGTACGAGCAAGAGTTGTTTTCTGGTAAGATGAGTCACTATTGTGCTCCAATTGCCATACACAGTGCAAATAGCTCTCACGTCTGTTCTCAGCAAGTACAGTGTATCGGACTGAAGAGGAGCTGCTGTTCTTTTCAGTTTCCTAAGCAGAGTTGAACTAGATATGGCGCGTGTGTTTAGGAAGCATAGTTATTAAGTTCTGAGCAAGCTCACTCTTCTGGCCCTATAGGAAACACAGTAGAGTAGAAAAGTGCTCTTTTCTCAAAAGCAGAGTGTGTTTCTTGTAAGGAGAGCTAGCGTTTCTTTCCTAGTCCTAAATGGAGTTGAATCACATGCTGTTTCTCGTCCTACGAACAAGAGTTGTTTTCTGGTAAGGAAAGTCACTATTGCGCTCCCATTGCCATACACAGGGCAAATAGCACTCGCATCTTTTCCCAGCAAGTACAGTGTATTGGACTGAATAGGAGCTACTGTTCTTGTCAGTTTCCTAAGCAGAGTTGAACTACAAATGGTCCTTGTGTGTAGGAAGCACACTTCTTTTGTTCTGAGCAAGCTCACTGTTTGCACCCCATAGGAAACACAGTAGAGTAGATTAGTGCTCTTTTCTCTAAAGCAGAGTGTGTTTCTTGTAAGGTGAGCTAGCGTTTGTGTCTCAGTCCTAAATGGAGTGGAATCACATGCAGTTTCTGGTCCTACGAGCAAGAGTTTTTTTATGGTAAGAATAGTCACTATTGCGCTGCCATTGCCATACACAGGACAAATAGCACTGGCATCTGTTCCCAGGAAGTACAGTGTATTGGACTGAAGAGGATCTACTGTTCTTGTCAGGTTCCTAAGCAGAATTGAACTAGATATGGCCGTGTGTGTAGGAAGCACAGTTCTTTTGTTCTGAGCAAGCTCACTGTTCAGACACCACAGGAAACACAGTAGAGTAGAAGAGTGCTCTTTTCTCAAAAGCAGAGTGTGTTTCTTGTAAGGAGAGCTAGCGTTTGTTTCCCAGTCCTAAATGGCGTTGAATCACATGCAGGTTGTGTTCCTAGGAGCAAGAGTTGTTTTCTGTTAAGGAAAGTCACTATTGTGCTCTCATTGCCATACACAGTGCAAATAGCACTCGCGTCTGTTCCCAGCAAGTACAGTGTATTGGACTGAAGAGGAGCTACTGTTCTTGTCAGTTTCCTAAGCAGAGTTGAACTAGTTATGGCCCGTGTGTAGGAAGCACAGTCCTTTTGTTCTGAGCAAGCTCACTGTTTGGACCCCTTTGGAAACACAGTAGAGTAGAAGAGTGCTCTTTTCTCAAAAGCAGAGTGTGTTTATTGAAAGGCGAGCTAGTGTTTGTTTCCCAGTCAGAAATGGAATTGAATCCGGTGCAGTTTCTGGTCCTACGAGCAAGAGATTTTTCTTGTAAGAAGAGTCACTATTGCGCTCCCATTGCCATAAACAGTGCAAATAGCACTGGCATCTGTTCCATGCATGTACAGAGTATTGGACTGAAGAGGAGCTACTGTTCTTGTCAGGTTCCTAAGCAGAGTTGAACTAGATATGGCCCCTGTGTGTAGGAAGCACAGTTCTTTTGTTCTGAGCAAGTTCACTGTTCTGGCCCTATAGGAAACACAGTAGAGTAGAAGAGTGCTCTTTTCTCAAAAGCAGAGTGTGTTTCTTGTAAGGCAAGCTAGCGTTTCTTTCCCAGTCCTAAATGGAGTTGTGTCTCATGCAGTTTCTGGTCCTATGAGCAAGAGTTGTTTTCTGGTAAGAAGAGTCACTATTGCGCTCCCTTTGTCATACACAGGGCAAATAGCACTGGTGTCTGTTCCCAGCAAGTGCAGTGTATTTGACTGAAGAGCTTATACTATTCTCGTCAGTTTCCTAAGCAGAATTGAATTAGATACGGCCCGTGTGTGTAGGAAGCACAGTCCTTTTGTTCTGAGCAAGCTCATTGTTCTGGCCATAGAGGAAACACAGTAGAGTAGAAGAGTGCTCTTTTCTCAAAAGCAGAGTGTGTTTCTTGTGAGCAGAGCTAGCGTTTGTTTCCCAGTCCTAAATGGAGGTGAGTCACATGCAGTTTGTGGTCCTAAGAGCAAGAGTTGTTTTCTGGTAAGAAGAGTCACTATTGCGCTCCCATTGCCATACAGAGTACAAATAGCACTCGCGTCTCTTCCCAGCAAGTACAGTGTATTAGACTGAAGAGGAGCTACTCTTCTTGTCAGTATCCTAAGCAAAGTTGAATTAGATATGGCCCATGTGTGTAGGAAGCACAGTTCTTTTGTTCTGAGCAAGCTCACTGTTTGGACCCCATAGGAAACCCAATAGAGTAGATGAGTGCTCTTTTCTCAAAAGCAGAGTGTGTTTCTTGTAGGCGAGCTAGCGTTTGTTTCCCAGTCCTAAATGGAGTTGTGTCTCATGCAGTTTCTGGTCCTATGAGCAAGAGATGTTTTATGGTAAGAAGAGTCACTATTGCGCTGCCATTGCCATACACAGGACAATAGCACTGGCGTCTGTTCCCAGCAAGTACAGTGTATTGGATTGAAGAGGATCTACTGTTCTTGTCAGGTTCCTAAGCAGAATTGAACTAGATATGGCCGTGTGTGTAGGAAGCACAGTTCTTTTGTTCTGAGCAAGCTCACTGTTCGGACACCATAGGAAACACAGTAGAGTAGAAGAGTGCTATTTTCTCTACAGCAGAGTGTGTTTCTTGTAAGGCGAGCTAGCATTTGTTTCCCCGTCCTAAATGGAGTGGAATCACATGCAGTTTCTAGTCCTATGAGCAAGAGTTGTTTTCTGGTAAGGAAAGTCACTATTGCGCTCCCATTGCCATACACAGTGCAAATAGAACATGCGCCTGTTGCCAGCAAGTACAGTGTATTGGACTGAATAGGAGCTACTGTTCTTGTCACTTTCCTAAGCAGAGTTGAACTAGTTATGGCCCTGTGTTGGAAGCACAGTTCTTTTGTTCTGAGCAAGCTCACTGTTCTGGCCCTATAGGAAACATAGTAGAGTAGAAGAGTGCTCTTTTCTCTAAAGCAGAGTGTGTTTCTTGTAAGGTGAGCTAGCGTTTGTTTCCCAGTCATAAATGGAGTTGAATCACATGCTGTTTCTAGTCTTACGAGCAAGAGTTGTTTCATGGTAACCAGAGTCACTATTGCTCTGCCATTGCCATACACAGGACAAATAGCACTGGCGTCTGTTCCCAGCAAGTACAGTGTAATGGACTGAAGAGGATCTACTGTTCTTGTCAGGTTCCTAAGCAGAATTGTACTAGATATGGCCGTGTGTGTAGGAAGCACAATTTTTTTGTTCTGAGGAAGCTCACTGTTCAGAACACATAGGAAACACAGTAGAGTAGAAGAGTGCTCTTTTCTCAAAAGCAGAGTGTGTTTCTTGGAAGTCGAGCTAGCGTTTGTTTCCCAGTTCTAAATGGAGTTGAGTCACATGCAGTTTTTTGTCCTACGAGCAAGAGTTGTTTTCTGGTAGGACAAGTCACTATTGTGCTCCAATTGCCATACACAGTGCAAATAGCACTCCCGTGTGTTCCCCGAAAGTACCGTGTATTGGACTGAAGAGGAGCTAGTGTTCTTGTCAGTTTCCTAAGCAGAGTTGAACTAGATATGGCCCGTGTGTGTAGGAAGCACAGTTCTTTTGTTCTGAGCAAGCTCACTGTTCGGACCCCATAGGAAACACAGTAGAGTAGAAGAGTGCTCTTTTCTCAAAAGCAGAGTGTGTTTCATGTAAGGCGAGCTAGCATTTGTATCCCAGTCCTAAATGGAGTTGAATCACATGCAGTTTCTGGTCCTACGAGCAAGAGTTGTTTTCTGGAAAGGAAAGTCACTATTGCGCTCCCATTGCCATACACAGTGCAAATATCACTCGCGTCTGTTCCCAGCAAGTACAGTGTATCGGACTGAAGAGGAGCTACTGTTCTTGTCAGTTTCCTAAGCAGAGTTGAACTAGTTATGGCCCTGTGTTGGAAGCACAGTTCTTTTGTTATGAGCAAGCTCACTGTTCTGGCCCTATAGGAAACACAGTAGAGTAGAAGAGTGCTCTTTTCTCTAAAGCAGAGTGTGTTTCTTGTAAGGCGAGCTAGCGTTTGTTTCCCAGTCATAAATGGAGTTGAATCACATGCTGTTTCTAGTCTTATGAGCAAGAGTTGTTTCATGGTAACCAGAGTCACTATTGCTCTGCCATTGCCATACACAGGACAAATAGCACTGGCGTCTGTTCCCAGCAAGTACAGTGTAATGGACTGAAGAGGATCTACTGTTCTTGTCAGGTTCCTAAGCAGAATTGCACTAGATATGGCCGTGTGTGTAGGAAGCACAGTTTTTTTGTTCTGAGGAAGCTCACTGTTCGGAACACATAGGAAACACAGTAGAGTAGAAGAGTGCTCTTTTCCCAAAAGCAGAGTGTGTTTCTTGGAAGTCGAGCTAGCGTTTGTTTCCCAGTCCTAAATGGAGTTGAGTCACATGCAGTTTTTTGTCCTACGAGCAAGAGTTGTTTTCTGGTAAGACAAGTCACTATTGTGCTGCAATTGCCATACACAGTGCAAATAGCACTCGCGTCTGTTCCCCGAAAGTACCGTGTATTGGACTGAAGAGGAGCTAGTGTTCTTGTCAGTTTCCTAAGCAGAGTTGAAATAGATATGGCCCGTGTGTGTAGGAAGCACAGTTCTTTTGTTCTGAGCAAGCTCACTGTTCGGACCCCATAGGAAACACAGTAGAGTAGAAGAGTGCTCTTTTCTCAAAAGCAGAGTGTGTTTCATGTAAGGCGAGCTAGCATTTGTATCCCAGTCCTAAATGGAGTTGAATCACATGCAGTTTCTGGTCCTACGAGCAAGAGTTGTTTTCTGGAAAGGAAAGTCACTATTGCGCTCCCATTGCCATATACAGTGCAAATATCACTCGCGTCTGTTCCCAGCAAGTACAGTGTATCTGACTGAAGAGGAGCTACTGTTCTTGTCAGTTTCCTAAGCAGAGTTGAACTAGATATGGCTCGTGTGTAGGAAGCACAGTTCTTTGTTCTGAGCATTCTCACTGTTCTGGCCCTATAGGAAACACAGTAGAGTAGAAGAGTGCTCTTTTCTCTAAAGCAGAGTGTGTTTCTGTAAGTTGAGGTAGCTTTTGTTTCCCAGTCCTAAATGGAGTTGAATCACATGCAGTTTCTGGTCCTACGTCCAAGAGTTGTTTTATAGTAAGAAGAGTCACTATTGTGCTGTCATTACCATACACAGGACAAATAGCACTGGCGTCTGTTCCCAGGAAGTACAGTGTATTGGACTGAAGCGGATCTACTGTTCTTGTCAGGTTCCTAAGCAGAATTGAACTAGTTATGGCCGTGTGTGTAGGAAGCACAGTTCTTTTGTTCTGAGCAAGCTCAATGTTCGGACACCATAGGAAACACAGTAGAGTAGAAGAGTGCTCTTTTCTCAAAAGAAGAGTGTGTTTTTGTAAGGCGAGCTAGCGTTTGTTTCCTACTCCTAAATGGAGTTGAATCAAATGCCGTTTCTGGTCCTACGAGCAAGAGTTGTTTTCTGGTAAGGAAAGTCACTATTGCGCTCCCATTGCCCTACACAAGGCAAATAGCACTCGCGTCTTTTCCCAGCAAATACAGTGTATTGGACGGAAGAGGAGCTACTGTTCTTGTCAGTTTCCTAAGCAGAGTTGAACTAGATATGGTCCGTGTGTGTAGGAAGCACAGTTATTTTGTTCTGAGCAAGCTCACTGTTTGGACCCCACAGGAAACACAGTAGAGTAGAAGAGTGCTCTTTTCTCTAAAGCAGACTTTGTTTCTGTAAGGCAAGCTAGCATTTGTTTCCCAGTCCTAAATGGAGTGGAATCACATGCAGTTTCTGGTCCTACGAGCAAGAGTTGTTTCTGGTAAGGAAAGTCACTATTGTGCTCCCATTGCCATACACAGTGCAAATAGCCCTCCCGTCTGTTCCTAGTAAGTACAGTGTATTACACTGAAGAGGAGCTACTGTTCTTCTCAGTTTCCAAAGCAGAGTTGAACTAGATATGGTCCGTGTGTCTAGGAAGCACAGTTCTTTTTTTCGGAGCAAGCTCACTGTTCTGGCCCTATAGGAAACACAGTAGAGTAGAAGAGTGCTCTTTTCTCAAAAGCAGAGTGTGTTTCTTGTAAAGCGAGCTAGAGTTTGTTTCCCAGTCCTAAATGGAGTTGAATCACATGCAGTTTCTGGTCCTAAGAGCAAGAGTTGTTTTCTGGTAACGAAAGTCACTATTGTGCTCCCCTTGCCATACACAGTGCAAATAGCTCCCGCGTCTGTTCCCATCAAGTACAGTGTATCGGACTGAAGAGGAGCTACTGTTCTTGTCAGTTTCCTAAGCAGAGTTGAACATGATATGGCCGTGTGTGTAGGAAGCACAGTTCTTATGTTCTGAGCAAGCTCACTGTTCTGGCCCTATAGGAAACACAGTAGAGTAGAAGCGTGCTCTTTTCTCAAAAGCAGAGTGTATTTTTGTAAGGCAAGCTAGCGTTTGTTTCCTAGTCCTAAATGGAGTTGAATCCCATGCAGTTTCTGGTCCTACGAACAAGAGTTGTTTTCTGGTAAGGAAAGTCTCTATTGCGCTCCCATTGCCCTACACAAGGCAAATAGCACTCGCGTCTTTTCCCAGCAAGTACGGTGTATCGGACTAGAGAAGGAGCTACTGTTCTTGTCAGTTTCCTAAGCAGAGTTGAACTAGATATGGCCCGTGTGTAGGAAGCACAGTTCTTTTGTTCTGAGCAAGCTCACTGTTCTGGCCCTATAGGAAACACAGTAGAGTAGAAGAGTGCTCTTTCCACAAAAACAGAGTGTGTTTCTTGTAAGGTGAGTTAGCTTTTGTTTCCCAGTCCTAAATGGAGTTGAATCACATGCAGTTTCTGGTCCTATGACCAAGAGTTGTTTTATAGTAAGAAGAGTCACTATTGCGCTGTTATTACCATACACAGGACAAATAGCACTGGCGTCTGTTCCCAGCAAGCACAGTGTATTGGACTGAAGAGGATCTACTGTTCTTGTCAGGTTCCTAAGCAGAATTGAACTAGATATGGTCGTGTATGTAGGAAGCACAGTTCTTTTGTTCTGAGCAGGCTCACTGTTCGGACCCCATAGGAAACACAGTAGAGTAGAAGAGTGCTCTTTTCTCAAAAGCAGAGTGTGTTTCTTGTAAGGCGAGCTAGCGTTTGTTTCCCAGTCCTAAATGGAGTTGAGTCACATGCAGTTTCTGGTCCTACGAGCAAGAGATGTTTTCCGGTAAGACGAGTCACTATTGTGCTCCATTTGCCATACACAGTGCAAATAGCACTCGCATCTGTTCCCCGCAAGTACAGTGTATTGGACTGAAAGGAGCTACTGTTCTTGTCAGTTTCCTAAGCAGCGTTGAACTAGACATGGCCCGTGTGTGTAGGAAGCACAGTTCTTTTGTTCTGAGCAAGCTCACTGTTCGGACCACATAGGAAGCACAGTAGAGTAGAAGAGTGCTCTTTTCTCAAAAGCAGAGTGTGTTTCATGTAAGGCGAGCTAGCATTTGTTTCCCAGTCCTAATTGGAGTTTAGTCACATGCAGTTTCTGGTCCTAGGAGCAAGAGTTGTTTTCTGGTAAAGAAAGTCACTCTTGCGCTCCCATTGCAATACACAGTGCAAATAGCACTCGCGTCTGTTCCCAGCAAGTACAGTGTATCGGACTGAAGAGGAGCTACTGTTCTTGTGAGTTTCCTAAGCAGAGTTGAACTAGATATGGCCCGTGTGTATTAAGCACAGTTCTTTTGTTCTGAGCAAGCTCACTGTTCTGGCCCTATAGGAAACACAGTAGAGTAGAAGAGTGCTCTTTTCTCTAAAGCAGAGTGTGTTTATTGTAAGGTGAGCTAGCTTTTGTTTCCCAGTCCTAAATGGAGTTGAATCACATGCAGTTTCTGGTCCTACGAGCAATAGTTGTTTTATGGTAAGAAGAGTCACTATTGCGCTGCCATTGCCATACACAGGACAAATAGCACTGGCGTCTGTTCCCAGGAAGTACAGTGTATTGGACTGAAGAGGATCTACTGTTCTTGTCAGGTTCCTAAGCAGAATTGAACTAGTTATGGCCGTGTGTGTAGGAAGCACAGTTCTTTTTTTCTGAGCAAGCTCACTGTTCAGACCCAATAGGAAACAGTGTAGAGTAGAAGAGTGCTCTTTTCTCAAAAGCAGAGTGTGTTTCTTGTAAGGCGAGCTAGCATTTGTTTCCCAGTCCTAAATGGAGTTGAGTCACATGCAGTTTTCTGTCCTATGAGCAAGAGTTGTTTTCTGGTAAGACGATTCACTATTGTGCTCCAATTGCCATACACAGTGCAAATAGCACTCGCGTCTGTTCCCCGAAAGTACAGTGTATTGGACTGAAGAGGAGCTACTGTTCTTCTCAATTTCCTAAGCAGAGTTGAACTAGATATGGCCCGTGTGTGTAGGAAGCACAGTTCTTTTGTTCTGAGCAAGCTCACTGTTCGGACCCCATAGGAAGCACAGTAGAGTAGAAGAGTGCTCTTTTCTCAAAAGCAGAGTGTGTTTCATGGAAGGCGAGCTAGCGTTTGTTTCCCAGTCCTAAATGGAGTTGAATCCCATGCACTTTCTGGTAATACAAGCAAGAGTTTTTTTCTGGTAAGGAAGGACACTATTGCTCTCCCATTGCC